>NC_089216.1:2967926-2978248 GCF_963930695.1 Labrus bergylta | reverse complement strand
TGTATCGTCCAGTACAGTCAGGGTCAGGGTCAGACGCAACTACAGTGTCACGGTTCTCAGAGTCAGACACAGGGTCAGTGTCATCAGGCGTGTCATAGTACATGTCTGCAGCAGTGAGGTCAGCTTCAATGTCAGTCTGGGCGTGAGGCAAATCATTGTCCAAGGCCTCAGGGTCATGCTGCTCCTCAGTCACCGGAACATCACGCCTGTTGGAGGAAGAAGAGTCCCACGTGTGGAAAGGTTGCAAGTTCACTACATGAAAGACACCAGCATCAGTACCAGTGTCCAGGTTAGACAGTCTGTAGTTTACCTCACCCAGCTTCTGACTAACACGTAGTGGGCCTGTGAACAGGGGTGCAAGTTTAGCCGTAAAGTTAGACTGTGCGTCAGACCTGGGGTGGGATTTCACTCTAACAAGGTCACCCACAGCAAAGGTAGCCTGACGACGTCTCAAGTCATAGTAATGTTTTTGTCTGTTATGACTGTGGTCAAGAGCTGCTCTGGCATGGTCATGTGCTTCCTTGATGGAGGCTCTGAGAGTCTCCGGGTAGAGGATGCTGGGCTCATCCACACCGTCACAGGATGGTTGTGTTATGAGGTCGAGTGGTGTGTCCAGCTCTCGACCATACAGCATCATTGAAGGGCTGAGTCCAGTGCTCTCGTGGGGGGCTGTACGGAGTGCAAAGCAGATCTGGGGAAGAAACTTGTCCCATGATGTGTGCTTGTCACCAACATAAGCTCGTATAGCAGTTTTTACAGTTCGATTAACACGTTCCGTGGCATTCGTTTGAGGGTGGTACGCTGTGGTGAGCCTGTGCACAGTCCCAAGGGTTGAAACAACATGCTCAAACAACCTACTCACAAAAGACGTACCTCTGTCAGAGATAAGGTAAGTCGGGGCACCATGCCTGGAAAACACCTCGCTGACAAACTTTGAGGCTGCTACTTGCGCTGTTGCTTCTCTGACTGCACACACCTCAATCCATTTGGAAAAATAGTCAACAAAGACTAGCAAGTAAGCATTTCCGGATGCAGTGCGGGGCAACGGTCCAACAAAATCAACTCCTGTGTACTCCCAGGGCTTCTGAGGCAAGATGGGAACCATGAGACCAGCCGGTTTTCTCTGACACGGCTTGGTGAGCTGACACACTGAACAGGAGGTGACATATCGCTTCACATCTGCAGCCATTTTTGGCCAGAAAAATCTGAAACGCAGCCTTGCAAGAGTCTTTGAAACACCAAGATGACCAGCAGTGGGGTGGTCGTGGTAATAATTGAGCAAGGTGCCACGGCTCGATGTGGGGGCATAGAGTTTCAGGTCCTTTACTGGATGCAAACCACATTTTGATTTTGGGTCTTTGTAGTACAGCAGGCCGTCATAAACGACATACTGATGAGGGCCACTTTCATCTGTGTCCACATGACCGTCTTTTTCAAGACCTTGGAGAAGTTGACCTGTTACTGGGTCATTCAGCTGTAGGTGCTTTACATGAGAACGATCCGAAAGCAACAACACAGGTGGCAGGTTGCGAAGATCCAGACTGCCAATGACAGCGTAGTCTGGTAGGATATCTGTGGGGGCATTGTCGGAATGGGGTAAGGGGTTGCGAGACAATGCATCTGGCACATTGTTATGTGTACCAGGCTTGTGCACAATAGTGAAGTCAAAATCTTGAAGTCTTAAGGACCACCGTGCAAGGCGGCCAGAGGGGTTAGGCCGGGACATTAACCACCGGAGGCTGCTGTGGTCTGTGAAGATAGTCACGTGGAGGCCCTCCACATAAGGCCTGAAATGTTCAAGAGCCCAAATCACAGCTAAACACTCTTTCTCCGGTGTAGAGTAGGGCTTTTCAGCTTTGTGCAGGGAGCGACTTGCATAAGCCACAACAACCTCACGACCTTCTTCGTCTTTCTGCATCAGGGCTGCACCCAGGCCAAGGTTGCAAGCATCAGCATGAATGAAAAATGGACAAGTGAAATCAGGAAACCGTAAGACAGGTGCTGATGTAACAGATTTTTTCAGAATGTCCATGGATTCCTGACATTTATCATTCCAGTGAAAAGTTGTGTCCTTCCTTGTGAGCGCATGAAGAGGCTCAGCATGGCGTGCATAATCCTGAACAAAACGACGATAGTATCCCGTCAGTCCGAGGAATTGTCTGACTTGTTTCACAGTGGATGGATTCTCAAAGTCCATTACTGCTTTGATTTTTTCCATATCGGGTTTTATGCCTGAGGGCGTGATGCGGTAGCCTAGGAAGGTCAGCTCACTCAGACAGAACTGACATTACTTTAGTTTCAGAGACAGACCAGCGGCTTTGAGTCTTTTGAGCACTTCCTCGAGATCAGTCAGGTGCTCTTCGAAGGTGGGAGAAGCAATAACAGTATCATCGAGATACACTGCACATGTCTTGTAGATGAGACCAGCAAGTACACTGTTCACTAGTCTTTGAAATGTGGCTGGTGCGTTGCAGAGACCAAAGGGGAGGACACGAAACTGAAAAAGGCCACAGTGTGATATGAAGGCTGTTTTTGATCTGGATTCCTCTGCAACTGCCACCTGCCAATATCCACGAGCCAAATCCAGTGTTGTGATGAACTGCCCTCTTGCCAGAAAATCAAGCGACTCGTCAATACGAGGCAGGGGGTAAGAGTCTTTTTGTGTGACCTGGTTCAAACCTCTATAGTCCACACAGAATCTTGGGTCCCTGTCAGGTCTGTTAACGATCACAACTGGGGCAGCCCAGGGGCTGGTAGACTGCTCAATGATTCCGTCTTTCAACATCTGCTCTACCTGTTCTTCTATAAGTATTTTCTTCGCAGGAGAGCTGCGGTAGGGAGGGAGAGTTATTGGCTTTTCCTGACCTGTATCAATTGTGTGTTCCGTCAGGGAAGTGTGTCCAAGATTACCATCAAACATGTCACCAAACTGGGTAAGAAGACTGAACATGGCCTCTTTCTTTTGTTCCTCAAGGTTCGCCTCATCTATTTTTGTCACCAGTGAAGATTGTAGGGTGTCCAAGGTCATAATAGTGTCTTTTTCAATCAGTGGTTCAACTGTATAGTCCACAACCTCATCAACAGGACAAGGAATTTCATCCATAAATACAGTTCTGGAGGGGATGTGGATGGTAATCGAGGCTCTGATCATAAAATCCATTCCTAGAATGAAAGGGGTTGACAGGTTATGGATTATGGCAAAACGCTGGTAGAAGCGCTTGTTCATGAAGCCGATGGATAGCCAAGTGACACCATCAGGGGTGCAGGGAGCGTTGTCTGCAAGGCTTACAGGTGGACCCACCCACTGGCGTGTTTTGGTTGGATAGGCATTATCCACTCTGACGAAGTTTGCTCGTACAGCTGAAAGGGTAGCTCCTGTGTCCAAGGTGGCCTCCACAGACACAGAATTAAAGTTTATTTTTGTCCTCAGCGGTGTGTTCCAGGGAGCCTGAGAATCAGTGTCCTCGACATGGCCTAGAACATGTTTCTCTTGTGGGGGTGTGGTCAGTGGTTGAGGCTCAATTAGCGTCTGGAGGGAGGATTGCCTCGTTGAAATGTCCTCCCTCCCCTGAAGTTTCCCGGCTGTCTGGTCGGCAGTAGGGAGTCTGCTGACGTGCCTCCTGAATTAGGTCTTCGCTCACCTCTGTCTGGGGTCAGATTTATTAGGGGGGTGGGCTCGGGACTGACCTGAGATCTAGTGGGGGGTGCTGGCATATGTGATTCAGCGTTGCAGCTCGGGCAAGTACGAGACGTAAACCCAGGCCGAGAGCATTTGAAGCAGTAGGGCTCATTGGTCTGGTTTCTCCTGAACTGGGTAGGAGGTTGGTTGCCTCTCGGTCCAAGGACTGCATGCACCTCATGAGCTCGGAGCAACAAGTCCATTACTGAAAAGACAGGCATGCCATACAGTGCTACTCTATATTTTTCGAGAGAATGTTTGCATATCAGTTCAATCTGTTCTTGTTCAGGGGGTGGGCTCTTCAATTTGTTAAACTCACTCAACATATGAGCCACAAATGTCGGAAGGGGCTCATCAAGTGCTTGAACACGGTCAAGAATGCCTCTCAGGACACGTTCCTGGTTGTCAGATGGCAGAAAAACAGTTCTGAAGAGCTGGCAGAATTGAGACCATGTGACGACGTATGAACTGAGTGCCTTGAACCATTTGCTGGGCTCTCTAGCAAGGAAATGTGGCAGTTCGTTTAATATTTGTACATCAGTCAGGTTCAATGAAGATCTGTAAGTGTTGACTTGATGTAACCAGTCTTCAGGGTGCACTTTATTATCACCAGCAAACACAGGGGGCTCTAGCTTAGCATGATGCAATGCAGCAGCAATCATCCTGGATGTGTGGCTGAGTTCGAGTGAATGTGTCGGAAGGGAAAAGTCTGAATGACCAGCTTGAGCTCCAGAATAGGGTTTTGAATCCAGGAGTGTTGGCTCTGGGATGGTAACAGCAGGCGTGTATGGGGTTGAGGTGGCCTTGGATAGAGGGCTTGAATATTGGGCCGCAGGAATATCATAGTCTTTTTTCCTAGACTGCTCCCAGTGTTCAAGCACATTGCGTTGTAACTTTAAGGAGTCTTGCAGACATTCCCTGAGTCTCTCAACCTCTGTTTGTAGGTCCTCTACCTGTTCTTCCAGGCCTGAAGTTGTGCGACAAGGAAGAGTGTATCTTACAAAAGAGTCAATGCCTATGTAAGAGTCATGGTCAGAATCTTCAGCTTGTATGTCTGGGTGGGATGCCATCATGCCTCAGTTTTCAAATCAATATTACTCGTCAAAATGTGTGCTGTGGTTTAAGAGCAGAAGCAAATTAATGTCTCACTGACTACAGTGGAAACATATCAGCTCTCACAAACTACATTTAAACTGCATCTATAGTTTTGAAAATGCAGCAAAACATAGAATACCCCCCAAAATAAATTATAGCGATGACAGGTCGTTTTACTGTAAAGCTCAATATTCACTGGTGAAAATAAAGTAAGATTACTGTCCTACTCATAAGTCAGCGAGAATAATGTTAGCTATAACATATAGATGTACAAAAAAAACATGAATTTTCAGTTATCCAGTCAGAGTCCTCTACTTACTCAGTCCAGTAAATTCGGTCAATTCACTTAAGAGTGAAAAAGTTCCATATTCAGAGGCATAATGAAGCTTGGAGGCATCCAATCCCACTTATGGACAAGTTATGGATGGCCTTTTAATGCTGCTTGAACATGGACTTTGTCAAGCAGACTTGTAAAATCCTTCAATGCTTTTATGATGAAGCAAAAACATATATCCGAAGCCGTAGAAACGTGGCGTACTTCAACAATCCAAACGTGCACGGTCACGGTTAGTGTAGCTCCAGGAGAAGTTAGCTTGAAACATAGCACGGTACACGTCCGGGAAAAACAGTCAAAAATCCACTCGCACCGACTTTCAAGGTGAAAAATGTAGAATGATGTCCGGTCCGGTCTGTACTTTTGGTAAAGGTGTTAAGTTGAGATCCAGAGAACGATGTTCGGGCGCCACTTGTAATGCTGCTGGTACAGGAGGTGTAGCTAGTTGGCAATAAGTCCCGGGATAGCTGGTTAGCATCAGTTAAACAGACGACAAAGTTGGGGATTTTCCACACGGCACTTTTATTCTGTTTTACTAAACGGACCATACAAAGCCAGGTCAGCACGGCACTATATATCCTGATCACACATGGCAGGTAAAAATAGGCTATTATCCTGCACCAACTCGTCACTAGAGTTTTTGGAGAGTCCTCTCGTGATCGACATTCAAGAGGATTGACATAGATAGACTTTCTCACCCACACACTTAAACAAAACAGAGACACCACCTTGTGGCGCTATTTGGTACTACTAATATATTCTGACTGTTACAGAGGACACGTGAAGTCTGAGTGGAGGAGATTGGGCTTGCGGTGGGGGAGAAGGTCGGGCACAGCAGCGTGAGGTCGGCCGCTCGGATGAACAGCGCCGTGGTCATCTTCCTGGATCAGGTGGAGAAGGTGAACCGAGTCGTTGAGACGGGCATCACGGTGAACCAAATGTTTGTACAGGTGGCTCCGTTGACACAGCCTTCCACCAGAGTCATCCTGTCCAATGTCCCTCCGTTCATAACCGACGAGTTTCTTAGCAGAGAGCTCTCCAGACATGGGAAGGTGGTGTCCCCCATAAAAAAGATTCTGTCTGGATGTAGATCTGCTGAAACACGTGGTGTCTCACCGGAGACAACTGTTTATGATACTTAACCTCAACCTCCGCTTCCATGTTCAAGTAGATGATTATGACTACGTGATATTTGCCACCTCGTCGGCTATGAAATGTTTTGGTTGTGGTGAGGAGGGACACACCGTGAAGGCCTGTCCGAGACAAGGGGATCCGGCTCCGCCTGGCCGTGGGGTGACGCCCGGCCCTGTGGCGGGGCTTTCCGCTGCTCCGCCCGGTTGCAGCGGAGCGGCGGGAGGCCCCTGCCCCGCGGCATCTGAGCGGCCGATAGCGGCACCGCGGAGCGCGCCGCGCTGCTGCTGTGTCTGACCTGGAGCACGGGGTGGTGAGTATGAATGATGTGCACGGTGTGGGTGAAAACAATCAGGGAAGTGAAGGAGAGGTTTTGGGTGATGTGGTGGAAAGTGAGGTGGGTGAAGAAAAGGGGGAAGAAACAGCTGGAAAAAGTGTGAGTGAAGTACAGATAAATAAAGCAAGTGGGGTCAGTGAAACGCAGGAGGGTATGTCAGAGGAGGAAGATGAAACACAAGCAGAGGAGGCAGGTGGGGGGAACAGTAAACTTACATGGGGGGAACAGGTGGAAGAGGCTGAGATGGAGGAGGAGGAAGAGGAGGCAGTGAGGGTCAAATCTGCTTCTAAACGCAGAAGGAAAACTAGAGGCACAAAGTATGAGGCAAAGAATAGCAAAGTGGAGGAGAAGGAGGACAGACAGACAGTAGGGGGACAGGGACAGACAGAGGAAAGTGAAAGTGATGACTGTGTCTCTGATAGCAGTGATATATCTGGATTTAAAATAAGTAACAGTCAACAGAAAAAACTTTACTCTGCAGAAATGATTCAGTCGTTTTTAGCAAAAACCAAAAATGCTAAAGGTGTTAAAGTTGAAGAGCATTTCCCAGTTTTAAGTTTGTTTTATACCTCGGCCAGACTCCACATGAGCCAAAAGGAGGAGTCTGGCATCACTAACAAGGAGGTTTTTAGATTAAAAAAACTTGTGTCTAAAGTTAGAAAACAACTGAACAATGATGACGGGAAGAGCTCCAATGTGTGTTTTAATTAATTTATTGATTTTTATTTTTGTTCTTAATTTCTCACTTATGGATAATTTTAGAGTGGGAAGTTTGAATATAAATGGAGCCAGAGAGTCAAAAAAAAGAGCAGCTATATATGAAACGGCCAAAATGAAACATATTGATGTTTTTTATTTCCAGGAGACACATAGTGATAGCACCAATGAGGCAGACTGGAGGAGAGAGTGGGAGGGGGAAGTCATTTTAAGTCACAACACTTCTCTTAGTGGAGGAGTTGGCTTTCTCCTCTCCAAGTCTTTCACTCCGGTTTCACTGGAGGTCGAGCATTTTATCGAGGGGAGGTTGCTTTTAATTAAAGCACGGTTTGACCTTTTTACTGCAGTTTTTATCAATGTGTATGCTCCAACAATCGGTGCAGAGAGGAAGCTGTTTTTACAAAAAGTTAACCATGTTTTAAATGGCTGTGCCTCGGAGGATTTTTTATTCTTGGGTGGGGATTTTAACTGTACAGAAAATGCATCTTTAGATCGCAACCATGCAGAGCCGCATCCAGTTTCCCAACATGTTCTGAGGCAGCTGGTCTATTCTCATGGCCTGGTGGACGTGTGGAGAAGGATGCATGCAGACTGCCGACAGTACACATGGTCCCACCTCAGAGAGAGTAGGATCTCCTCAGCTAGACTAGACCGTATTTATTGTTTTAAGCATCATTTTAATATTTTTAAAATGTGCAGTATTGTTCCTGCTGGTTTTACTGACCATTCTTTACTCTTGTGTAATGTTTTTATTCAAAACATTTTACCTCAAAGTGCTTATTGGCATTTTAATTCAGTCTTAACATTTGATAAACATTTTAAAGAGGTTCTTATTTATTTCTGGGATGTTTTTAGACAGAGGAAGGGTGAGAAGAGGAGTGGGCAGGGGAGGGTAATCCACTCACTTTTAGCAGACACAGGGCAAACATTGACAGAGCCAAGCCAGATAAGAAGGCGAGCTGTGAGTTTCTACTCAGCACTCTATTCAAGTGAATATGAGGAGGAGGAAGCTCTGATGGAGGAGTTCTGTCATGGACTGCCTCAGGTCTCTGAGGAGACAAACTCACAGCTCAACGGGCCGTTACAGATGCAGGAACTGAAGGCCGCTCTGCAGGGCATGCAAGGGCGGCGGGCTCCCGGCATAGACGGCCTGAGTGTAGAATTTTATAAAGCCTTCTGGGACATCTTTGCAAAAGATCTTTTAGATGTTTTTAATGAAAGTCTGGCCTCTGGCTCAATGCCCATGTCCTGCAGGAGAGCCGTAATCACCTTGCTCCCAAAAAAAGGTAACCTGCAGGACATCAAAAACTGGCGCCCTGTGTCTTTGCTGTGTGTGGATTACAAGCTTCTGTCCAAACTCTTTGCCTCCAGGCTGGGGAAGGCTATGGAGCAGGTCATCCACCGGGACCAGACCTACTGTGTGCCCGGCAGGTCCATGGTGGACAATGTCCACCTCATTCGTGATGTTTTGGATGTCTCCAGCTCATCGGGCTGTAACACTGGTCTGATTTCTCTAGACCAGGAAAAGGCATTTGACCGCGTTGAACACAACTTCCTCTGGAAAGTTATGGAGAAGTTTGGGTTCAGCGCTGGGTTCATAGCCAAGATCAAAGTGTTGTACAGTGGGGTTGAGAGTGTGCTGAAGTTTAACGGCGGCCTGTGTGCTCCTTTCAGGGTGTGTAGAGGCGTCAGGCAGGGCTGTGCTCTGTCCGGCATGCTTTACACACTCTCCCTGGAACCCCTCCTTAACAATATACGCTACCACTCACAGGGCTTGGTTTTACCTGGTTTTAATAGCAACATTGTTTTAAGTGCTTATGCCGATGACATTGTTGTTTTTATTAAAGACCAGAGGGATGCAGATATTTTAGCCAACATTATAAAACGTTTTAGCGTAACATCGGCAGCGAGGGTGAATTGGATAAAAAGTGAAGCCCTCGCTGTCGGTGAGTGGCGTGACGGTCTCCCAGTTCTTCCCCAGAGCTTGGCCTGGAGAACAGATGGCTTTAGGTACCTGGGGGTTTTCCTTGGGAAAGAACACATAGTCCAGAAGAACTGGGAGAGTGTCACAGAAAAAATTGAGGGGAAACTTTCCAAGTGGAAATGGCTGCTCCCTCAAATGTCTTTTAAAGGTAGAGTATTGGTTTTAAACAACCTTGTAGCATCCCAACTGTGGCACCGTTTAACCTGTGTAGACCCCCCTTCAGGCTTGCTAGCCCAGCTACAAAAGAAAATGGTAGATTTTTTTTGGGATGGTCTACACTGGGTGCCACAAGGGGTACTGTTTTTAACCAGGGAGGAGGGGGGACAGGGCCTCGTCCACCTGGCCAGCCGGACAGCCACCTTCAGACTACAGTTCTTACAAAAATATCTGACAGGTCCGGCTGATCTAGTGTGGAGAGATGTGGCCAGCTGCATTCTCAGACGTGCAGATTTCCTGGGGCTGGATGCTGCTCTGTTTTTAATTGATTCTAAACTTTTAAAATTAAGTGGGCTGCCTCCGTTTTATCAGGGTGTTTTTAAGTCTTGGGCCCTTTTTAACTGTAAAAGGTGCCCAAAGTCTGACTCTCTGTACTGGTTGTTGAGAGAACCATTGATTCACAGGGCCAAGCTGGACATCAGCAGTAGCGTCACCCCCGGCCTGACGGTGGCGCTGCTCAAAACCAAGACCCTGTGCCTGCAGCAGCTGGTGGATGCAGTGGGGCCGGCGCTGCGTGATGCCCGGGCCCTGGGCTCTCTTCTGGGCCTGCACTCTGTCCGGGTGGCGGGGAGGCTCCTGGAGCTGTGGCGCCAGAAGCTTTCGGGGAAAGAGAGGAGCCTCCTCATGGACTATGGTAAAAGAAAGGCCAGACCGGACCCTGCAGACCCCTTCCCTGAAGTCTTCCTGAGCCCAGGCCTGGGGGAGCTCACCGGCCCCCTGCTGGCTATAGCACACTCAGAAAAGCTGACAATAAACAAAGCGGACAAAAAAACCTGGTACATGAACTGTCTGAAGGCGATCCACAAGGCCGGACTGTGCAACCGCCCCC
>NC_089216.1:2945426-2962926 GCF_963930695.1 Labrus bergylta | reverse complement strand
GTCTTTAAAAAATGTGTCTTTAAATCTGCTGATGAGAGAAGAGACGTCTCTGCAGTCGTGTAGACTCTGAATTTGTCAAAGAAACATCCATCCATTACCTGAACCACTTGATGGTTCTGGGTCAGATTGGTTGGAGCCAATTGGGCGAGAGTCGGGGTTAAACCCTGGACTGGACGTCAATCACAGGTGTTGGAGCCAAAATGCTTGTTTTATTTTTTTTATTGATAACTTGAAAAGTGTTCTAGCTTTCCCTCTGATAACTTTCTTGCTGGAAGTAATGCTAACCCCCCCCCCCCCCCCCCCCTACCCCCACCACCGAGCAGCCGTACAATCATCCAGTCGACTTTTATGAGTAAAGCTCCAAATCATTTCAAACGTTACTTCAAGGTGGTTCACAAAAGAGACCCATCAGGACTACAAGGACCCTTTTCAGTCTGAATGTGTTGTTCCAGAACCTTTGTTTAGAATATCATGATATTGAAATGTTTCTCATGTGGTTCATATGTTACGTGTATTCATCACCACAGAAGGATCTAATGTGGATTGAACTGAAGCTTCTGTTGTGTTCTGATGGATAATCCATCTTTATTTATAATGTTTAGACTGTTAATAAATCCTTCATGATCATCTGTGTCTCAGTCTTTTCATATGAAACACCTACGACTTATTAGAAAGAACAAAGTACGTAGTTGAAGATGTGATGAGATCTCTTTATACGCTGATGATCCCTGCTCTTTGTTGTCACATCAACAGCAGCTTAGCAGTGATGTATAAATGTACTAAACTAAACGAAACAATAGTACAGTGGTGAGTAGTGCAAACACGCAGAGATCAACATGATAATAAAACATTTTTAATGATGTGACAGACGGGCTGATGTACATGAGGTGGAGTTTAACAGTATTTACATGAAAGGTTTGCATAGAGTCATACGTTTTAAATAATATCTACATTAACAGCATGTTAGGTTTCAGGGTTATTTGTAGTAGGGCACAGAGCTGCAGTGATGTGTTTCAGTCACTAGATGGAGCCACACTTCATGCTAATGTTGTCCTCACTTTCACCCCTAGAAGGTCCTGAAGAGTTTCTATTCTCAACCACTACTCTCTACAAAATGTGCTCATTAAGTAACTTCTCATCAATGTACATGTGAAACAAAATAAACACAAACCTCGTGCCTCTAACAGGCGGGGGCTTAAAGGGGACATATAGTGAAAACTTCTTCAGTGTTTTTGAACATATATTTGGGTAACCTGAGCGTCTACTGACCCACAAAATGTGAAATAAACCCATCCAGTCCTTTGTTTGTGGTCTGCATAAGTCTTACAACACAGAGAAAAATGCTCTGTTTCAAAATGAGACCATTTTGCAGAGAATTACTGTATGTCAAAATAAGAGCCCCAGGTCACAGAACAGGACTTCCCCTTGAAGTGAAGAACGAGCATCAAGAATAAAGGCACAGCACTGCATTTCTCTAGAACATTGGTTTATTCAGAAACAGCGGCTGTAAAGACGCCACAGCTTCAAGAACATAACATGCATAAATAAAACAAAACGTGTTCAAATACATTCAGGGGAAAACACAGTTTTCAACCTTTATGAAAGGTGTAGGCTACACATTTTCAAGTCATCATGTCAAATTAAGATAAGTGCAAAAACAGTAGACAGTATTGCCCTGCTCAAACACACGGCACAGTCGATATGAAGGAAGTAGAGCTAACCACATCATCTTCCATATAAATTAAAATCATCTGTCAGTCACACAAAATACTAAAATAAAACTCTTCATAGCATGAATCAGTCTTAACTCCTCCCCCTATGCAAAATAAAAACAAACCTTTAATAAGTCGTCACTCATTTAGGACAAAGTGAGCAGCAAAAATCGGATATGACAAGTCTAGAATCAGGCCACGCCCCCTCATATAGCTGAGGATAAGCTGATAAATCTTCAGTATAAGAGCTGAGGATCGGCACAGATCTGACACGTTGACTAATGAAACACACTCAACTATTAAACTGTCAGAACATTCAACAATACGTTTCTTTTAATCCACTGACTGAACTTCTTTGTAAACAAGTGGAGGTGTTAGCATAACAAGCTAACATAGCTAACATAAATAAACTGTAACTAAACATCACGTTTGTTTAACAGCTGAGCTTATAATTCAACATTAGTGTTTCAGTGCAACAACTGGAGAAGACCCAGAATAAATCAATTCTCCAACAACGTTCATCGGATTTTTAACAGAAATATCCAAAGCTTATGGAGACATCATTTAGGAACACAACATATGGCACATAGCTCCTCTGCTGAAGAAGATGAATCTGAGCAGACCAGAAAATAAAGATTTGAATAAATAACATAAAAAAAGAAATCCATTCTGGGTCCTTTTGAGGTCGGGTGAAGTCGTCGTCGTCGTCGTCGTCTCTTGTTGAGGAACGATTGACGAGGTGTAAACTGTGAAGTTCTTTCTCCTACGCTAAATAAATAAAGGTTCTCCTGAGACACAGAGAGATAATCCTGCAGCCGATAAGATCCTCAGAATCTTGGAAAGGATTTAGAGGTCTGCAGCGGTCCCTCGTTTTTTAAAGTCTAAAACTAATTTGCTCAGACGGAAAATCTGTTCCTTCAAAGTCGTCTTTATCCGGACTCTGCAAGGGTTTGACTCGGCCGACTGAAGGATCTCCAGGAGAGCTGTTAAGAAGAACGAAGCAGAAATAATAAGTTTGCTGCTTCAAAAAAAAAAAAGTGACTTAACCATGTTTTGTTAATCTTAAAAAAACTCCTTTGTGCTACCTCTGGAGACTTTGAGAATAAAGACTTGTGGGTCCTTTAGGTAGTACGGGAGGCAGGTTGTATCTGTACTGTAACAACAGACCTCCCATATTAGTTCTGTCTGCACTTGCTTTATTAACGTTTGGTCAAAATGTAAATTCTCCCGCAGTCCTCCTGAAACCATCGAGATATTTTCAGGAGTGCATTATGTGAAAACGTCTTTCTTTGCTTTTGTCTTTGGACCAGCGTTAGTGTTTCTCTAACAACACGATAACTTTAGGGTCTACATCGTGCTCCTGGTCTTAACGACCCTCTGATGATTTCACTCACAGTAAACTGCTGTTTCACATAAAGCTAGAAACGATGCATCTTGTCCTTTTTTCAGAGACGACCTTCCTCCATTACTTTACAGCAGCAGACTAAAATGTGAAACCCCCCTCTCCACATCTGTGTTTGTTGTGTTATTTTTAGTGCTTTCAGATCCTTTCAGATCCTTTTCAAGCAGGATTTTAACTCCTGAAACTTGTGCAGCTGAAGACACGCAGAAATTTCCAATTCAAACTAAGGCCTGACATCTGACATACAAAGCAGGAACACATTCAGCAGTAGACTTACCTTTACTCTGATGGAGGTCTGTCTCCATCATACAGAGTTTCCTGATGATCTTGTTGGGTTGAATCTCTGAACGGACGAGGGCGACCTAAGAGAAGCTCTGAAAGTGCTTTTCTTTGAAGGATGCCTTTTTTTCTCTGTCTGTTTTACATTTTGTTCTCCACGCTTTAGTTTGAGTAAAGTTAAGACTACACCTCCCAGGATTGCTATGAAGCAGACAGTCACAACAGAGATCCAGAGGAAGTGACGGTGCCGGTCACCTGATGTGGGAAAAAAAAGCAAACGGAGAGAAAAAGTTAGAGAGACTTGTATCTAGAGCCTCGTTTTACCTAAAACTCAAACTACTCAGAACATTCTTGTCTCAGAGAATTGAAGCATTTTCTCACTTTGGACATTGATCTGATCGATTGGTTCTGGAGTCGTCAGGTCCAGCGATGACTCTGTTGTCCTTCCAACGTTTGGTTCTGGAAAAATTAAAAAAGATTGTTAAGACCGAGGAAAACCAATCCAAGTCCAAACAGGAAAGTAATGACCAACTAGAAGGATTTCTTAGCGGGCTTCCACTTTGTCATTGTTCTGACATGTTTAAATCAGCATTAAGTAAAAATGGCCGCCCCTAGTCTATAACCACGCCTTAGTCTACAATCTGGACAACAAACATCAGAGCAAACTCACAGAGAACTACGAGCTTAATATACGCTGCTTTCCCTCTCCACACTCTGCTGCACAGTTTGGGGATGAAACATAATAAGACAGGTCGGTCTTATGATTTGTCCCCTCTCAAACCCTCCACCCGACTACTTTCATCGTGTTTAAAGTCAAATTTATGCTGTTTTTAACCATTTTTATTGAACTCTATTTGAACCTTAGGGCAGTTCAGCTTGTATCCCCCCAAAGCCACATTTAAAAAGTGTTGGAAAGGCTCTACTTTTTTAGGCCAAACTGCTTTTTTCCTGTGTTAAACCAAATGAAACCAACAGGTCCATTGGTTTTGGAAAGGAGGCGACCTCTGGTATCAAAACCAGTCTGACACTAACTTCAGAGTTGGCAATGTAATAAAAGACAAACATGATGACCCCACATCAGTTTGAGGATTTAAAAAAAACAAACACTGGTTCAGTATCAGTCCGTCCTGTTGGCGCAGCCAATATTTACAGTCTATGGGTCTAGCGAGAATTCGCCAATCGGTCTTTGTCAGGTGACGTATTGCTAACGCTGACCGCAATGCATTGTGGTTATATGCGCCATGTTGACGGTCGTAGCTCTTTGTTTACATACGGATCAGAGGAGATGGTTCAAACTCCTTTATGATGAGTCCGTCCTGATCCAGACTCTGGTTTTTAATAAACTCTTGAGATCAACTGAGTCAACTTACCGATCACATTAAGACGGATTCTACCAGCGACCACGTCAGACTTTAACCTCCATTCACACACATATAGCCCCGAGTCTTCAGTCCTCAACGAGGACACCTGAAGTCTGAGTCGTCCTTCTTTGAGGACGTCTTTGTCCCAGTGGACTCGTCCTGCAAACTGTTGATCCTGAGACTCTGAGACCTCGACTCCTTCCCATCAGTTCAAACAGTCTGAATGTCAATGAGCTAATGAGATTAAGACTTATCTGAACATTCTTTCGGTTTACGACGACATACCGAGAGACAGCTGTCCAATAGGGATGAGTATTTGGATTTTTTTAATTTT
Source organism: Labrus bergylta (assembly GCF_963930695.1). Classification (NCBI taxonomy): domain Eukaryota; kingdom Metazoa; phylum Chordata; class Actinopteri; order Labriformes; family Labridae; genus Labrus; species Labrus bergylta. The sequence continues at coordinate 2,957,838 of NC_089216.1, read as the reverse complement.
ATTTCCAAGAATTCTTATCCCAGTTACGACGGAGGATTTATATTATAGAATATAATGAGGAAACAAAGTCTACTTTCTTTTCTTTTTCTTTTTTTTGGGGTAATTTTGACACCGTCCCAGTGGGCTGGGAACCGGAGGGTCACCAGTTCAAGTCCCAGTGGAGTCTCTCTTCTTTTCCTGTTACTCATTTCAATGTGTGCTGATGTGGCAAAAGCATATCTAGTTTCATATCTGCTTAAAGCCCCAACCCAACAGAGGGCTGCTGATATTCAGATTTATAACTGTACACTAAAATTAAGACTTCATTCTCGTAAATGTTCCAGTTTTTTATCGTAAATGTACGACTTCATTCTTGTAAATGTTCCAGTTTTTTATCGTAAATTTACGACTTTAATCTCGAAAATCTCCAAAGTGATGCAACTAGGTTTAGCTGTTTTTACAACTGTTGCTCAATAAGAGGCAAAGAAAGACAAAATCTTTGTAGGACAGACAGTTAGGGGAATAAAAGAGAGAGAGTGTTCGGCTTTTAATATTCATCATAATATTGTGTAGCACTGATATGCAGCTTAATGTACATGCTCTGTGTGTTTACGGTTGTGCTCATTTGATCCACTTCAACACTCACTATTGACTATGAATCAAGTTTTTCCCCACACATTCTTTTTAGTGATTGTAAACAATTATTATTTTATGGTTTTAGTGGTTCTGTGATTTGTCTTTGTATATTTCTATTTCAACGGTATTAAAATGAGAAGAAAAAAAGTGGGAGGGGATAAATTGGCCAATTAGGCTAACTCATGTTTTACCAAATTGAATTATTTGGTGAATAATAAAGACTGTAGTCCTCACGTGTCTCTTTTTTTTTTACAAAATCTGCCTTAACTTGCCTAAGGGGGAATACCGAGGTGACTGGCTGAGGATGGCTCGTCATCAGTGTGGGTGGGGTTTTTTCAAAGATTACAAGTTGAGACAAGTTTCTATCCTCAGAGCCTCTGAGTGTCTCAAACCTCTCCATCACTGATTCAGATGTGTGTCTGTCTCTTTGTGTGTCAGTTTGTCGTGGACTTACTTTATTTTCTTCCAATGGATTCGGAGGAGTTACCTTTTTTATTTCCTTCTGTAATATTCCTCTTTTTTTTACTGTTCGCCGTCACGCCTGTTCACGGTAAGTCCTCCGTTTGTATTCATCTGAGTAAATACAAATATGTTACTGTCATTTAGACTTTTAAAGTCTCATTTGAGTCGTTCACAAGAAACTAAATGGCCTTTTATTTATTTACTGTTCGGCCGCTGAGCGTCCTTTGTAACCATAGCAACGAGGACATGTGGTTAATGAGCCTGTAAATAAGTGTTGAACTAATTTTAATATTTAGGGTGCAAATGTGGGACACCTCAGCTCAAGTGGGTGTAGGTCTTCCTACAACAAATGAAAGTCAATAAAACTAAGGGCTAACACAAGTTGTGACGTCATGTGATCGAAATAACATTCTCAAATGTCCAATCACAGATTAGAATGATACAAGCTTCAAATATGAAGTACACAGCATGAAGACCACCCAAAGCTCAGGGACATACTGTTTAGACAAACTTAATGTTAAGGATATACATTTCTTATAAATAAAACAATCCTACTTTTATTTTTTTATCTGGATGTTTTTATATGTCATTTTAAATAAAATTTCCTTTGTCCCACTTTAGGAAACATGTGGGAAACATATAAACACATTTATGTTAAACAGCATTTTATAGTTATTTTTATGTTCAACTCTCTAGACATTTAGTGCCGGATGTTCTGATTGTTTAAAACTAAAAATTAAAAACTATAATTTTATCCGGAAATCATCTGAGAATGATGGTTAGTCTCACAGACGGGTAAAACATAACGACACAGAGAATTCACTAAAGAGCACAAAACAGAAGAAGCTAAAGTACCAGAAGAATATTGATCATGTTCAAAATCACATGAAAGCTGCTTCTCTTTCTTCATCTGTTTTTTTTGGTTGTTGCAATAAATCAGCTGAGTCACAGTCTGTTATCTGTTTTAATCCTGTGGGTTAGGGTTAATGTGTGCACCAACATCACGTGATAACTTACCCCATGTGTGTCATCAGAGTCTGGGTTAAAAGTGTCTGGTGATGTGTCTCCTGGTTAATTTTGTCTGAGGCGACAGACTTCTACTTCTGATGTTGTGAATCAGCAGCGCTACATTTAAACCAGAACACTGAACAGTTTGGTTTCAGTCTTTGTCATTTATGAAGAAAACTTTCCACCCATGCTTCAGCTGCAGCGTCAACGGTGTTTCAAATCTGTAGCTTCTTTGATGTATTTAGAAGAAGAAGAAGAAGAAGAAGAAGAAGAAGAGAACCAGGAAGCTAAAAAAAAACGTTTCTGTGATTTTTCAGGTCAACCTCGAGTGATCGGGTCCACTCAGCCAATCAGAGCTTCTCCGGGCGACGACGTCATCCTGCCGTGTCACGTGGAGCCTCCGGTCGACGTGGTCCGACTGACCGTGGAGTGGTCCAAGCCGGACCTCCAGCCCGACCCCGACGACCGGCTGGGCGACGTCGGGTACGTGCACCTGTACCGGGACCGGCACGAGGTCCTGGACATGAAGATCCCGTCGTACGCGAGGAGGACGGAGCTGCTCCCGGACGACCTCAGACGAGGGAACATATCGCTGAGAATGATGAACGTCTCGTTGGAGGACGGAGGGAGGTATCGATGTTTCATCCCCAAGTTATCGAAGAGCAGAGTGCGGTCTTCGATTATTCATCTCGTTGTTGGTGAGCGTCAAATGAAAGAAGCGTTTCTCATACACATTTTTGTTGCAGTTGCCCCAAAAACAAACTACTGCTGTGTCTTTAAACATCTGTTTGTACAATTGTTTCCAACAGAACCCCCCTCATTACAAACTACAGAGACGCCGCTGCTCTCCGTAACCCTCCACACTCCTGATCTACACGGGGACACAAACGTCAGAGGTGAGACATGCAAAGTTTGATGAGTCGCTATAATCAGCATCAAAAACATCCTCAATGTCATGTCATCACTAAGTCAATTTCTGGAAACTTTCCAAGGGAAGTTTAGCTGGAGGAATTTTGGAAATATTCCACATCCGTCGTTGTTGTTCACTTAGTGTTACTCACTAAACCTATTGACTTGTAATATCTGTAATATTGAATGTTTTATAATTGCTACCTCAATAGAAAAATATTTAAACTGGAAATATTCCAAATCTGAATTTATGGGAATTATTTGGAAATCCGACCTGTGTCTCCTTTCTCGCATGTCATTCCCAACTCTCTCTCTCTCTCTCTTTCTCTCTCTCTCTCTCTCTCTCTCTCTCTCTCTCTCTCTCCTGATTTCCAACTCTATCCACTGTTCTATCTCTCCAATAAAGGCACAAAATGCCCAAAAATAAATCTTAAAAAAAGAGCTGGGTCTTTAGCTTTTTCTTAAAGGTGCAAAGGAACTCGAATGGAGTTTGGTAGTTCGTTCCACCACCGGGGGGCGACAGAGGAGAAGAGTCTAGTTAGAGACTTCAGACGCCTTTCACTGGCAGAGTGTAGAGGGCGGGGAGGGAGTGTAGACCTGGATCAGAGAGTTTAGGTACGGAGGAGACGTTTTTTTGTAAGCAAATTTTCCGCGCCAGGACCGAGGAAGCGTTCGGTGCTTGAGCACAGAACGGAGCACTCTCACTAGTTGAATGGACTGGACTTTAGGGGTGAAACATGCTTGTTGGAACTGTAGCATTTATCACTTCTGTTTGTTGGTTCAGGTGCAGGCGCTTCCTCCAGGAGTCGAGTGATCACAGCCGGGGTTTTCATCGCCTTGCTGATGATGCTCATGGGAGTCGGAGTCAAAGGATCTCTGGCAGAGAGGTGTCAAAAACGAGACGTGAGTCAACATTTTCTAAATGCTATGAGCTGAAAAAAAACACAATTTCTCTCTCTTGATGTAAATATAGATGTATCTTTAAAGAGACAGTGGACTTTGTATTTGACTAATTTAATCTTTTTTCTCCTTCCAGGTCACAGAGGTTCCTTCAGTGTAGAGCCATTCACCGCACGGAGACGGCTTTTGAGATTTGAAACGGTCCTGGAACGCCGCCAGTCTCAAGTGGAAGAAAATCTGTTTAAATGTGTTTATATCAAGTCAGGTCAACTTTATTTATAAAACACATTTAAAACAACTGATTTTGACCAAACAGTTTTTTACAGTGTAAAAACTTAAATAATAATAAGTGTGAAAAAAAGAAAAAGAAAACTGATTACTGATAGGACTTGTTACACCTCAGAGTACCTGCTGAGGCTGAATGTGAAGGTAGAGGCTTTGTTTACTTTGAGTTGTTTACTTTTCAACATCTGTCTCAGAGCCGTGAGCGGAGCGCCTAGCTCGTGCTAACACACTAAGTTTATATTGTTTGTGTGATTTGATGCTGTATTCTGTGTGTTTTGTTTAGTGTAGAACACTTTTCCTACCTCGTTACCTCGTGTGAGTTCAGCACTCTAAATCTTCTGCACTGTTTCCCTCTCTGAGTTTAAGCACTGTGTTGTTTTGTATTAGCAGGGAGAGAAATCACAGCTGTATTATTTATTGATTATGTTGATGTTGAAAGATTTACTCTTCTGTCATCCTCTGTTTTTTATTCTTTTTTTCCATGTTACACACATAGCGCCTTAAATCTCCAGAAAGAGTCGCTGCACTTTATTGAAAACTTTCTCTCAAATGTTAAATGACATTTCCTTTCAGTCAGACACATGAAGTGAAGATTGTCTGTATTGTAAATGTACGATGAATAGCTGTCAATTAAAACACATTTCCACACGATTACTCTGAAGTTCACTGTTTACTCCCACAGCTTGAATGATCAACTTATCAGCTCTCAGATAAAGTGTGGCTGTAAACAACACTCCCAGTTAGTCACATCCTCTCAATGACTCACTTCTCATTCTGAAATGATGTCATGAAATATAAAACTTTATAGTGATAATACTTTATTGTACAGCACTTTTCAATGCGGGGTCAAGGGGCTTCACAGCAGACAATAAAGCAAACAGGAAGTAGGCTACTCATAAAAGCTTGTTTGTTTTATCAAACAATCAGAAATATCTGTTGTGGGGATTGGGGAAGCACCCTCTCAAAACACATGACACAGTGCTGAAACTTCATTAAATCTCAGAGAGTACCTGGAAAAACAGACAGTGATGACTTATACATGTGACTAATGTGAAAGTCCTTTCAGATAAACATACAGCAAGTGAAAGTTCAGTCACATTTGTTGTGTTTAAACTGTAATCCAGCATTCAGTTAATGGATGTTTGTGTTAGCAGGGAGAGATTGTTTTTCATTGTATTTTCACTCCTAAATTCCCAAAAACGGTCCTAACCTGTGTGTGTGCGTGTGTTTTGCTTTATAATGGGCTTAAGATGAACATTGATACGTTACATCTGCCTAAAAAACTAAGTGTAATTTTCTATTCACAAAAAGGAGAGATATCAATATCATGACTAACACATGTAATTAAGAATAAAACTTGTTTAAGGGATGTTTTTTTTCTTCTAAACATACGATAATTGTGCTTTTTTTCCAGGGCGAGAGAGCTCCATTTATTGGCTATTTTTAGTTGAATAAATGTAAAAACATAGATTAACTCTGGCTTCATTTTTTTGTATCCTATCCGAGACATGTTAGCAGATAAAATAATATATATTTTTTGTTTATGTTTAAGTGACGACAAAGAGTAAAGTCAAAGTCAAAGTCAACTTTATTGTCAATTTCAAAATATGCCAGACATACAGTGGAATCGAAATTGCGTTTGTCTCCGTCCCGCAGTGCAGTACAAATAAAATAAGGTAAAATAAGATCAAATAAAATAAGGTAAAATAAGATCAAATAAAATAAGGTAAAATAAGATAAAATAAAATAAGGTAAAATAGATCAAATAAAATAAGGTAAAATAGATCAAATAAAAGAAGATAAAATAAGATAAAATAAAATAAGGTCAAATAAGATAAATAGAATAAGATAAAATGAGCTAAAATAAGCTAAAATAAAATAAGGTAAAATAAGATCAAATAAAATAAGGTAAAATAAGATAAATAATATTTACAGTAATAAATTCTAAATAGTGCAAAAGGTACAAAACAAAATGGTAAATAAAATAAAATTTAAAGAAAAAGTAAACTTGAACATAACAGAATACCACAAAAAAATATATATCAAATAATCTATATTTTTTTCTTCGACTTTGTTTTGACTTTAGTTTTGGGGACTTTCCGGGCTTCGTAGTTTCAACCGAAATCACCACAGAAAGGAAACAAAAAGTCAAACAACTTCCGGAAACATTCGCATGTGCGTCACTTCCGCTGAAGAAGAAAAAAAAACAAAAACACAGAGAGGCTAGCAGAGAGAGATGTAACGAAACTAAACAACCATAAAAAACTTAATCACGGCTGAAATGACCATGTGAAGCTCACACTTTCAGGCAGTGGACTAGCTAACTAATGTTGTTTAACTAACCAGCGGGTTGACAACATGAATTTAAGAGGATTATTCCAGGATTTCAATCCCAGGTAACGTATGCTACACAGCTAGCACTGAAGCTAACTCCGGATTAGCATCGCTGCAGCGCGGAGAAACACACCAAAACGAGCCTAATTTACACTTATAATATATGTTTACACACTTATTTATGTCAGCTGAGGAGGCAGTGACCATAAATTGTCACCATAAGTCCAGAAGTCACGACGAAACGACGTGTTTTTTTTGGCTCTGCACGGCCTGGCTAACATTTAGACATGTATGACGACACACGGTATCAGGAAGTACTCTCTTTTGTAGTTTTTAACAGTTAAAGTGAATACAACCGAAAACACGCGTCTGTGGCGTCAGAAAACACACCAGCTGTGGTTGTTAAAGGTTGTCATGGTGATGTAAACTAAAAAACATTTGATGACGTGTTGTTTTTTGTGTATTTTGAGCTTTTCTGTCTTCTGTCGTTGCAGTAAGTTCCTCATCTACTCCTGTCTGCTGCTGTTCTCCGTGCTGCTGTCGCTGAGGCTGGATGGCGTCATTCAGTGGAGCTACTGGGCCGTGTTCACCCCGATATGGCTGTGGAAGCTGCTGGTCATCATCGGGGCGTCTGTGGGCACGGGAGTGTGGGCGCACAACCCGCAGTACAGGTCAGGAAGACTTTCTCATACATAAAAAAAAAACAAAAGAGAAGAAGAAGAAGTGGGCGTTGAGGATCTTTCTGTCCCGTGTTTTCCTCTCAGGGCTGAAGGCGAGACGTGCGTGGAGTTCAAGGCCATGCTGATCGCGGTGGGGCTCCACGTCCTGCTGCTGATGTTCGAGGTGTTGGTGTGCGACCGCGTGGCGAGGGGAAACTACTTCTGGCTGCTCGTCTTCATGCCGCTCTTCTTCGTGTCGCCCGTCTCCGTGGCGGCCTGCGTGTGGGGGTTCAGACACGACCGCTCGCTCGAGGTGAGGAGTCTTGACGGCGGAGAGAGAGAGAGAGAGACTAAGAGTGCCACGCCACGGCCGAACACTTAGAGCTGTTCAGATTCTGTGTTTGGAGAAGGTCCCCTCTCCAACGGGGATTCAAACCGGGAACCTTCTTGCTCTATATTGAAATTTAAACATGCTTTTGATCCGGTTTGGTTAGTGTGAAATCGTCGATATTGACTCCTGTGCTGAACCTCTCTCTCCTCTCGTCTTCTCTTCAGCTCGAGGTTTTGTGCTCAGTCAACATCCTTCAGTTCATCTTCATCGCTCTGAGGCTGGACAAGATCATCAACTGGCCTTGGCTGGTGAGGAACACAAAATATATCTTAAAAAATCTGCCACTCATTGTATTTTCACACGGTCCTAACCTGTGTGTGTGTGTGTGTGTGTGTGTGTGTGTGTGTGTGTGTGTGTGTGTCCTACAGGTGGTGTGCGTCCCGCTCTGGATCCTCATGTCCTTCCTGTGCCTCGTCGTCCTGTACTACATCATCTGGTCCGTCCTCTTCCTCCGCTCCATCGACATCATCGCGGAGCAACGGCGAACCCACATCACCATGGCGATCAGCTGGATGACCATCGTCGTCCCCCTGCTCACCTTCGAGGTAACGAGGCAAAAATCAAAGAATAAGAAACTGTTTTAATACCAAGTCTGTTCCACCTGACGAGGTCTCCTCTCTGACTGGATGGAAAGATCGTTCTAGAGCAAACTGTGCACGCGCTGCCCTCTGCTGGCTGGAAATGTGTACTGTCACTTTAAACCAGGACGTCATGGGAAATATGAAAACCTGATGGGTGCATCTTAAATTTGGGGATTAAAAAAAATGCCGCATGTTCAGTTTATGAAAATAAATGAATCACTTTCTCTTTGATTTGAACTCTTAGACTTCTTTTAATTCTGCTGATTTATCTCTTTGATCATCTCGATGAAGATTACGTCATGTGACACTCGCTGAACCTCCTGCTCCGGTTTCTAACCGACCTCTTCCCGTCCTCTGTAGATCCTTCTGGTGCACAAGCTGGACGGCCACAACAGCCTGAGCTACGTGTGCGTGTTCGTCCCGCTCTGGCTCTCTCTGCTCACGCTCATGGCCACGACGTTCGGCCAGAAGGGAGGAAACCACTGTGAGTATTTAGAGTCTGCAGAACGATGACTGTGGCTCAGTGGGTAGAGTCGGTTGTCTCTGAACCAGAAGGTCAGGGGTTCATATTTGGTTGCAAGTTAAAAACAATTGTAAAAATGTCGTCTGTTGTTTTCATCACAGGGTGGTTTGGAATCCGTAAAGACTTCTGCCACTTCCTGTTGGAGCTCCTCCCCTTCCTGCGCGAGTACGGCAACGTCTCCTACGACCTCCAGCGCAGCGAGGACCCCGAGGCGGCCGAGGACCTGCCCGTCCCCGAGCCTCCCCCGAAGATCGCGCCCATGTTCCACAAGAAGACGGGCGTGGTGATCACGCAGAGTCCCGGGAAGTACTTCGTCCCGCCCCCGAAACTCTGCATCGACATGCCGGACTAAACAGGGGGGGGGGGGCGGAGAGACTGCTGGACTGACTGACGCATTCAGGTGCTCTGAAGCCCAAAATCAGCAGAGGACACTGGGTTTGGTTGTTTTTTTTTTCTCTGTCCCCGCCCTCCTCACCTGAAAAAAAAAAACTGTGCATCAGCGCGGCTGCCTGAGGAGACCAAGCACCACGTCGTGGATTTATTAACGGATCCAGATTCCTCACGGCTGTTTTTGAGGATTATATTCCTGGAATGAAAACAGAGGACTGCTCTGTTTGTTTTTTTTCACTGTCTCCTCCTCCCACTTTTAACCAATCTGAAGAAGAACTGTTTTTTTGTGGGAGTGTGGGGGAGGGGACGCACGGCAGGAAGCGTCTCGGATCCGAACGTGCGGTTTGAGACCGCCTGAACTTCCTACACGTTTGACTCTGTAACGGGTTGATCTTTGGAGGCGTGTGCGACTCTTTTCTAGGGACCAGCGGAGAGATGCTTTTGGCTTGAACTCGGGATCATTAATCCGTTATTGCTTGTTGTGTTTTTTTTGACCACGCAGGAGGAGACAAATAAGAAATAAGGAGGAAAAGGTTCAGATTGTCTTCTGGTCTGTTGATACGACGCTCAAAACGGCCAATCGCAGGAGGTTTTATTGGAAGCTGTGACACCATCCTCACGTTCAGCGTCATTGTTGATTCATCGATTTTGTGGTTCAGTTGATAAAAAAAAGTCCAAGGATCACGTCTTCAACAACGACATGAGCGACTCTAAGAGGATTATGTGATTTCAGTTTGACGAGGGAGACGAACTTTGTGTTTTGAAAACGCTCTTAAAGAGATACGCGCGCTTGATTTCAGAACCCGTCGGCAAAGGAAGTAGATCCTCGTATCGGCGCGGTCGTCTAGGAGCACGAGTGGCGTCGAGCGGTCGTGTTGAAGTGTAACTCACCACTCTGATGAACATGTAGCTTCATCCTACGTTCTTACTAATCGTCTGTTAAAACTTTCTGTGCGCAGGAGAGGAAATCCCGGTCCAGGTGTCCGTTGCTACGGCAGCTGATGGTTGGCGCCGTAAAGTAAAGTTCTGCCGTCATTACACCTTCGTCCTTGCACACTGCGTCCTCAGCGGCGTTTTATCCGCTGCTACAGTTTGTGAATTCACATCGGGGGTTACGGCGTTTTGGGAAGCATGAGAGGCATGGCATGAACACAGACACTACGCTGACGTTACACATCACCAGCTGGACTCCCCCTCCCCCCCCCCCCCCCACACACACACACACGCTATTCCGCCACCGTATGTTACACATCGCACCGCGAGGCGTAAATATTCCGCCTTCAAATGGCATCAGTACGCTTCACGTTATCTGTCGTCGACTCTGGAGGTCGAGACGTTCCCACACACTAAATCCTACACTATAGCGGCTGACGAACGGCGGCGCGTGCCTCCAGGGACGAGGACGTCTCCGTGGTTACGCCGGCTCTGATGATGAATGTTCCGCCAGGCCGAGTATTGTTTAAGAAACTGACCGGGAGGAGAATTTGAACCTTTTTCCTTCAAATGGAGAACAATAGAAACTGCACTTTGTTTAAATCTGTCCGACATTTCTTTTTTTGTATTCCTGTTTTTTTTTTTTTCTGTGTAAATAACAGAAGTGGCAAACGAAGGGACCAGATGTTAAGATTGGAAAAACAACAAGAAGAGTATTTGTCTCCCACTTCTGTTTCAGTTTGAGCGCTCTTACTTAAAAACCAGACGGCGTCTCAAAACATTTTGAAATCTCACCGCATGTGTCAAAAATCCTGTTTTGACCGATTACACCTGAAGGCACCTGATGATTTAAAATGAACACACATTGTTCCAGAGACAGCGAGCTGCATCAAAGGGTACTTTTCTTTTTTTTTTAATCCCATTAGAGAGTAAACTCCTGAGATTTCCTGCTTGTGTGTGCACAATGTCCAACTTTCCTGTATTCAACAAGTATTTCAGAAAACAAATAAACCATCATCCCGTCTCTTCTGTGGCTCTGCTGGACTTTTAACCGGCCTGCTGTCGGTTTGTTAAATCTGTCTGATGTGTTCAAGACTCTCATTAAATGATTCTTCCGGTTAAAGCTGACCACAGACTAATATTCTATATTTATTTTAGAAGTAAATAAAGGACGATTCCACCCTGAGACGTCATTATGATGACATCATTAGTTTTTAAATTCAGCTAAATTATGAGATGACTTTCATCTCCACGCTGCATGTGCATCAGCAGCTGTACAGCGTGCAGCATTCCTGCAATGCATTGTGGTTAATTGAGTACTCACTGTTCCAACGCTTGAGACCCTGAAAACACAGCAAACCAGTCTCGTCAATCTGGGTTTTTAATCCTAAGCCTTTCAGAGTGGAGGGGAAAAAAAGACACAATCAGTATTAAAAGAGAAACCTATGGGGGCGCCGGTGGCCTAGCGGTTGGCGTGAATGTCGCCATGTACGGAGGTGGTCAGCCTGTTCAATTCCCACCTGTGTCTCGCTTTCCTGCATGTCTCTCTTTGTCTCTAAAAATATCAAAGAAACAGAAACCTATAGAAAATAATCAACTTTATTAATTCATCATCAGGACACGTTTTAACTTCATACAGTCGTCAAACAAATAGCAGCATCTTTACTTTTCACATAAACACGTAGACGACCATAAGGGGAAATGAGTCGACTTTAGAGTTTTAACACATGATGAGGGGAGTCCATCCACGGGACAGAAGAGACGAGGTCATCAGAGAGTGCGTTAGGACAGAGCTCCTCGAGTGCAGTACAGCTGATAAACCGTCCTGCTCAGAGCTGGACCCAAGTTCCTGCAGGACGAATCAAGAGAGGAGGATTACACATGTGACTTCTCTCTCTGGTGGTTCAAACGGGTTTAGGATCTTCTAGCTCATTTTTTTACAGGATACTAAAAACCACCTGACATAAAACAACACTACAAAACCTTTTGAGCTTCCCGTATCGGACGGCTGAGAGGAGTTTTTCTTTCTCTGCTTCACTCGCACATCGCTCGTACGCCGACAGGAGACTGAAGACCAACGAGAAGAAGAAATTAGGTTTTATGCTTTTTATTTAGAGACGGGAGAAAGATTTACAACTCGAGAAAAGCTCAGAAAAAGTCGCTCGGTGTACAAAGGACCTAAGAGGGATGAAGTTAACTGTCTCAGGTGAGTCACCTGTGTGGCGTGCTGTACAGCTCCAGAACAGCTGCAGCTTTGTCTCCGGACAAACCGCTGATCTGCATCAACTGTCTGGCAAACACTTCTCTCACAGTCTGACACTTCAGAGGGGAGGAGGGGAGGAGGGAGGAGGAGGGGAGGAAGGGAGGAGGGGAGGAGGAGGAGGGACAAACACAAACACATCAGTAAAACAACATTTAAAGG
>NC_089216.1:2925962-2940962 GCF_963930695.1 Labrus bergylta | reverse complement strand
AGGAACAAGTTTCACATCAGGAAAAGAGTCATTCATGTCAGGCTGAATCAGTCCATGACAATGAGCAGCAAGCAGAGACAGTTCAGAGCGAGTCAGCTGCTGTTTCTAGTCTCTAAGCAGGAGGCCGATCACTCTGACTGACCTGGTCCCCAAACGTGAGGCCAGACCAGCAGCATTGTCCAGGTGAGGACCGCACACCTCCACCACATGTCCAAGTGTGAGGGTTTTTGCCTCACACAGTTTTTGAAGTAGGGACGGCCCTGCTTCACACTGAAGACGAGTCCCGTACACCACGGGCTCTTTAAGAAGCCAGAAAAGAGAAGTGCAGTTCTTCTGTCTCTCTTTGTGGAACAGTCCCCAAGATTGTTCAATTTACATCCATTAAGATCCATTAAGAACAGCGACTCAGCCAGACCACCACACCGCTCCAGTATGGCTCGAGCGACGGGTCTCCAGACCAGATCAGCAGGTCCACTGAGAAGTCTCTGGATGAACTGGAGCCTGAAAGCAGCTCCTCTGCTCGCTAGATGGACCAGTCCATGACCCCCTTCCTCCTTGGGCAGGAAGAGTACGCTCTGCGGGACCCAGTGCAGGCGGTCCCAGAAGAAGTCCACCACGATAGACTGCACTCTGGACAGCAGGTTCACTGGAGGGTCCGTGCACACCAGCCGGTGCCACAACATGGAAGACACAAGATTGTTAATAACAAGGATCCGACCTTTAAATGACATTTTTGGTAAAATCCATTTCCATTTCTTTAGTCGGCCCTCGACCTTCTCAAGGACATTGTCCCAGTTTTTACTGGAGAAGGTTTCATCCCTGAGATAAACTCTGAGGTACTTGAGTCCCTCTTTTGTCCTCCAGGTAAAACCAGCCTCCTGTACAGCCCATCCCCCACTGCTAAGGCTTCACTTTTGGACCAGTTGACCTTAGTAGAGGACAGTTTACCAAAAGACAGAACAGTTTCATTTAGTATATTAATATCATTCTGATTTGTAACCAGGACAATGACATCATCAGCATAAGCAGACAGTTTAAACAGTTTTTTACACCCCGGAAAAGAGAAACCAGACAGATGAACTCTTAACTTGTGCAGTAAAGGCTCTGTGGCCAAAGAGTAGAGCATTCCTGACAGAGAGCAGCCCTGTCTGACTCCCCTCTGCACTCTAAACGGAGCACTCAAACCACCATTAATTTTTAGTACACTCTCAATGTCACTGTACAAGACCTGGATCTTGGCTATGAGACCAGAGCTGAACCCAAAAGCCTGAAGCGTGTGCCACAAGTACTGGTGTTCAACCCGGTCAAAAGCCTTTTCTTGGTCTAGAGAAATCAGACCAAGCTCACAGCCTAATGAACCGGAGAGGTCCAAAATGTCCCGAATTAGAGTTACATTGTCAGATATCAACCTGCTGGGTACACAGTACGTCTGGTCCACATGGATGACCTGCTCCATCACTCTCCTCAGTCTCATGGCCGACACTTTAGACAACAGCTTATAGTCCGTACAGAGAAGAGAAACAGGGCGCCAGTTCTTGATGTCCTGCAGATCCCCTTTCTTTGGGAGGAGGGTGAGGACAGCCCTCCTACAGCTCAGAGGCAGCCGCCCCTTACTCAGACTGTCTCTGAGAACACACAACACATCTTCACCTATTACAGGCCAAAAGGTCTTATAAAAGTCTGCATGGAGGCCGTCTATCCCCGGAGCCTTCCCACTCTGCAGACTCTGCAGGGCCTCCTGCAGCTCCTGGGCAGACAGATCCGCCTCCAGCTCTGCATTGTCTCCTTCAGAGACCTTAGGAAGGCCCTCGTAAAAGGACAGCGCCACCTCTGGTTCTTCCTGGAACTCCATCTTGTACAGGTTTTCATAAAACCCCACAGCATACTCCCGAATCTCATCTGCCTCCTGCAGCAGCTGCCCGTTGTCGGACCGCAGGGAGTGCATTAGCCTCCTCTGACCATTTTTTCGTTCCAGACCGAAGAAGAAGTGAGAGGGAGCATCCATCTGAACTACGTTCTGGAAACGTGAACGAACCAGTGCACCCTGAGCAGAAATCCCCAGCAGGTCTGACAGAGCTGATTTTTTACTTTTAAGAACTTTAATATGTTCTCGTTCTCCTGTGGAATCTGCTAAACCCTGCAGCTCCACCACATCTCTCTCCAGAGCTCTCATAGATCTGGCCATGTCCTTAGTAACATTGAGAGTGTACTGTAGGCAAAGCTGTTTTATTTGTACCTTACCTACGTCCCACCACTGCTGTAAAGAGCTATACTCCCTTTGGGTTTCTCTGTGATTACTCCAAAAGGACGTAAACACATTTTTAAAAACACCATCTGACAACAGTGTTGTGTTAAAATGCCAGTAAGCACTCTTACATTTAACATCTTTAACGAACACTGAACACTGAACAAGAGAGTGGTCTGATATGCCAACTGGACATATGGAACAACTTTTGAACACATTAACATGATGACTGAAACAATACATACGATCGAGTCTGGCCATAGACAACAAGTTATCTTTACAGTGCGTCCAGGTGTACTGACGCAGACTCTGATTGAAATATCTCCAAACATCACATAAATCAAAATGTTCAACAAGTTTAATTAAACAGCTCTTAGAAGCAGCGTGGGGTTCTGGGTGGTTCCTGTCTAACACAGGGTTTACAGTACAATTAAAATCTCCTCCCAAAAACAAATACTCTTCACTGTTACAGTGACTGAGCACGTTTCTCAACATGTCCAGAAACACGAGGAGCTCTGAACCCACAGTGGGAACATACACATTAATAAAGAGACGTTTTACTTGTTCAAACTGAGCAGAGATTTTTAAAAGTCTGCCAGGAAAGACTTCCTCTACAACACAGGACACAGGTAAGAAATCTCTGGAAAACAGAATCCCAACCCCCCCCACTGTTACTGGTCTTATGACTTAGGAAAACCTCCCCACTCCACTCCCTCCTCCAGTCACTCTCATTGTCAGGAGGACTGTGAGTTTCCTGAAGAAACACTGTTATCACAGAGATAGAGAGAGAGAGAGAAAGAGAAAGAGAGAGAGAGAGAAAGAGAGAGAGAGTATGTGTCCTGATTGAACTGAAGGGAGGAGTCAATGGTTTTTGTCTTACCTTTTCACTTCCGCTTCTGCTCCTGCTCTGCTCTGCGTAGAGGATAACGGAACTTTCCGCAGCATGCAGGAAGACGACTCGTTTTGAGGAGAATATGAATGTAGCTCTCAGTCTACCTTGTTGTGATTGCAGAGAGGTGTCGGTTCTGTGAATATCTTTCTAACTTTACTGAAGTGAAATACTTTTGACTCTCCGCCAGGATTTCAAAAAGAGTGTGAAAGCTGACTGCTCGTGTTTGTGAGGCTCTCTGGGAGATGATGACAATAGAGTGTAAATATTAAGATTACAACGAGCACAACTGGAAGAGGTGTTTGTGTCTGTACGAGCTGAATGAAGAAGAGTGAATCAAACACACAGACAAGGTAAAGTATGTGTTCATGTTGCTGTGTTATATTATTATATTATATTATTATATTATATTATATTATATTATATTATATTATATTATATTATATAGACCTATATCTTCACTATAGAGCTCGAAAAACCAGAACAGTTTTGTGTTTAGAATAAAAATGAGTTTAAACTGATTCAAATGTAAAGCCAACCGTCGTTTGGATCAAGATAGTGATGTGGTTAGGTGTGTTTTCTCCAGCCACTACTTCTCCCTCTCATGTCTCCAAAATTGAGGAAGTATCTGTGTGTGTGTGTGTGTGTGTGTGTGTGTGTGTGTGTGTGTGTGTGTGTGTGTGTGTGTGTGTGTGTGTGTGTGTGTGTGAGCGAGTCACCAGCTTCAGTCACACTCACTGACTGACTGAGAGGAAGAGAGAGACTCATAAAGTAGTCTAAGCTCATTATTATTATTTTTTTAATATTATTATTTTTTAAATCTTTTTTTTGCCCTGCTTATATAATTTAAAATATAACTGTTCTCACAGGATATATTCGTTGTCATGCATATTTCCTGCTGACATGTTTCCTATATTAAGTTAAATTCATTGTTATTTAACGTTTGCAAACTGAAAGCTGCTTTAACAGGCTCATACTTTTTCTCCACACCCATCCTAATTGTTATTAAAATATTTAGTGCCGTGCTTCCCCAGGGCTCTTGTTCATTGTACTTGTAGGCCTGTGTTCCTGGTTGGGGTTGTAATGTTGGCTACATGTTGTAATGACTGCAGACAGCCTGTAGGGGGCTCTGCTCACCTTCAGAGGACTGAACTTTGACCTCATGTGTTTGTCTCTCTTCAGCTCTGTGTCCTCTCACAGGAAGAAGATGATGTACGGGATCCTGCTGCTCCTCATGATGACCTGCTGTGACTGTGGTGTGAGAGAGAGAGAGAGAGAGAGAGAGAGAGAGAGAGAGAGAGAGAGAGAGAGAGAGAGAGAGAGACAGATAGACAGAGAGAGAGAGATTTTGATTTTTGCAAAACACTTTATTTACATAATTTTAGTTTTCACAGTTCAACTGTTCAACAAAGTGCTAATGCATTAAAATCTGAGTATGTTTAAAAAAAATAGTTGATCTAATAAAAACTTGTGCAGAAACCAACTCTTCATCAACAACTGAACAAACTGTGTCATTAAAACACCAGCGCTGTTTAAAAGCGTCCAAGTCTCCAATGTGTTTATAAAATCTAAAATCTAGCCAGAGTCTTGCTCTAATGTTTACCAGCCACACTGCCTTGGCCTCCTGCCCCTCTCTGTTCTCCACTCTGTTTCTTCTGCTGATGTAAATAGCCATTTTTGCCTCACCTGAAAGGTAGTTAAGGAGCTGCCACTTCTCTTTTTGTTCTTTTTTGTAGGCAGCTCCCATAATAAAAACCCTCTCAGTAAAAACCACATCAAAAAAACTAAAAACCAATGTTAAAAGAGAGAAGAAGCTTGTGAGCCTCTTACACTCTATAAAAACATTCAGTCTCTGGAAGGCAACAAAAAGGACAGGTGTTAAGAACAGCAGGGTTAAGAACAGAAAGAAAAGCATTGGAGGCAATAGCACCATGTAAAATCCTCCACTGGAGGTCGGCAGTCCGTTTTTTGAGGGGAGGTTTATATAAAATCCTCCACTGTGGGCCGGCTCCTGAGGCAGTCCATGACAGAACTCCTCCATCAGAGCTTCCTCCTCCTCATATTCACTTGAATAGAGTGCCGAGTAAAAGCTCACAGCTCGCCTTCTTATCTGGCATGGCTCTGTCAATGTTTGCCCTGTGTCTGCTAAAAGTGAGTGGATTACCCTCCTCTGCCCACTCCTTTTCTCCAGGCTGAAGAAGAAACTAGAGGAAGCATCCATCTCCGTGATGGCTTGAAACCGGGACCTGACCAGTGCACCCTGTACTTTAACATCCAACAGGTCGGCTAAAGCTAGCTTTTTGACTTTGAGGATTTCAATATATCCTCGATTTGCTGTGGACTCGCTCAATCTTTCTAGTTCCACTATATCAGTCTCCAGGTCTTTCATAGATCTGGTGATGTCTCTGGTGACATTGAGGGTGTGCTGTTGACATAAAAGTTTAATCTCAGTCTTACCATGGTCCCACCACTGCCTAAGACTGTTAAACTCACCCTTCCTCTGTCTAAAAACATCCCAGAAATAAATAAGAACCTCTTTAAAATGTTTATCAAATGTTAAGACTGAATTAAAATGCCAATAAGCACTTTTAGGTAAAATGTTTTGAATAAAAACATTACACAAGAGTAAAGAATGGTCAGTAAAACCAGCAGGAACAATACTGCACATTTTAAAAATATTAAAATGATGCTTAAAACAATAAATACGGTCTAGTCTAGCTGAGGAGATCCTACTCTCTCTGAGGTGGGACCATGTGTACTGTCGGCAGTCTGCATGCATCCTTCTCCACACGTCCACCAGGCCATGAGAATAGACCAGCTGCCTCAGAACATGTTGGGAAACTGGATGCGGCTCTGCATGGTTGCGATCTAAAGATGCATTTTCTGTACAGTTAAAATCCCCACCCAAGAATAAAAAATCCTCCGAGGCACAGCCATTTAAAACATGGTTAACTTTTTGTAAAAACAGCTTCCTCTCTGCACCGATTGTTGGAGCATACACATTGATAAAAACTGCAGTAAAAAGGTCGAACCGTGCTTTAATTAAAAGCAACCTCCCCTCGATAAAATGCTCGACCTCCAGTGAAACCGGAGTGAAAGACTTGGAGAGGAGAAAGCCAACTCCTCCACTAAGAGAAGTGTTGTGACTTAAAATGACTTCCCCCTCCCACTCTCTCCTCCAGTCTGCCTCATTGGTGCTATCACTATGTGTCTCCTGTAAATAAAAAACATCAATATGTTTCATTTTGGCCGTTTCATATATAGCTGCTCTTTTTTTTGACTCTCTGGCTCCATTTATATTCAAACTTCCCACTCTAAAATTATCCATAAGTGAGAAATTAAGAACAAAAATAAAAATCAATAAATTAATTAAAACACACATTGGAGCTCTTCCCGTCATCATTGTTCAGTTGTTTTCTAACTTTACACACAAGTTTTTTTAATCTAAAAAACTCCTTGTTAGTGATGCCAGACTCCTCCTTTTGGCTCATGTGGAGTCTGGCCGAGGTATAAAACAAACTTAAAACTGGGAAATGCTCTTCAACTTTAACACCTTTAGCATTTTTGGTTTTTGCTAAAAACGACTTAATCATTTCTGCAGAGTAAAGTTTTTTCTGTTGACTGTTACTTATTTTAAATCCAGATATATCACTGCTATCAGAGACACAGTCATCACTTTCACTTTCCTCTGTCTGTCCCTGTCCCCCTACTGTCTGTCTGTCCTCCTCCACTTTGCTATTCTTTGCCTCATACTTTGTGCCTCTAGTTTTCCTTCTGTGTTTAGAAGCAGATTTGACCCTCACTGCCTCCTCTTCCTCCTCCTCCATCTCAGCCTCTTCCACCTGTTCCCCCCATGTAAGTTTACTGTTCCCCCCACCTGCCTCCTCTGCCTGTGTTTCATCTTCCTCCTCTGACATACCCTCCTGCACTTCACTGACCCCACTTGCTTTATTTATCTGTACTTCACTCACACTTTTTCCAGCTGTTTCTTCCCCCTTTTCTTCACCCACCTCACTTTCCACCACATCACCCAAAACCTCTCCTTCACTTCCCTGATTGTTTTCACCCACACCGTGCACATCATTCATACTCACCACCCCGTGCTCCAGGTCAGACACAGCAGCGGCACGGCGCGCTCCGCGGTGCCGCTATCGGCCGCCCAGATGCCGCGGTCCGGGCCGCAGCGGATGAAGTCTCCGCCGCGGCCCGAGGCCGCGGGGCAGGTGCCTCCCGCCGCTCCGCTGCAACCGGGCGGAGCAGCGGAAAGCCCCGCCACAGGGCCGGGCGTCACCCCACGGCCAGGCGGAGCCGGATCCCCTTGTCTCGGACAGGCCTTCACGGTGTGTCCCTCCTCACCACAACCAAAACATTTCATAGCCGACGAGGTGGCAAATATCACGTAGTCAAAATCATCTACTTGAACATGGAAGCGGAGGTTGAGGTTAAGTATCATAAACAGTTGTCTCCGGTGAGACACCACGTGTTTCAGCAGATCTACATCCAGACAGAATCTTTTTTATGGGGGACACCACCTTCCCATGTCTGGAGAGCTCTCTGCTAAGAAACTCGTCGGTTATGAACGGAGGGACATTGGACAGGATGACTCTGGTGGAAGGCTGTGTCAGTGGAGTCACCTGTACAAACATTTGGTTCACCGTGATGCCCGTCTCAACGACTCGGTTCAGCTTCTCCACCTGATCCAGGAAGATGACCACGGCGCTGTTCATCCGAGCGGCCGACCTCACGCTGCTGTGCCCGACCTTCTCCCCCACCGCAAGCCCAATCTCCTCCACTCAGACTTCACGTGTCCTCTGTAACAGTCAGAATATATTAGTAGTACCAAATAGCGCCACAAAGTGGTGTCTCTGTTTTGTTTAAGTGTGTGGGTGAGAAAGTCTATCTATGTCAGTCCTCTTGAATGTCGATCACGAGAGGACTCTCCAAAAACTCTAGTGACGAGTTGGTGCAGGATAATAGCCTATTTTTACCTGTCATGTGTGATCAGGATATATAGTGCCGTGCTGACCTGGCTTTGTATGGTCCGTTTAGTAAAACAGAATAAAAGTGCCGTGTGGAAAATCCCCAACTTTGTCGTCTGTTTAACTGATGCTAACCAGCTATCCCGGGACTTATTGCCAACTAGCTACACCTCCTGTACCAGCAGCGTTATAAGTGGCGCCCGAACATCGTTCTCTGGATCTCAACTTAACACCTTTACCAAAAGTACAGACCGGACCGGACATCATTCTACATTTTTCACCTTGAAAGTCGGTGCGAGTGGATTTTTGACTGTTTCCCGGACGTGTACCGTGCTATGTTTCAAGCTAACTTCTCCTGGAGCTACACTAACCGTGACCGTGCACGTTTGGATTGTTGAAGTACGCCACGTTTCTACAGCTTCGGATATATGTTTTTGCTTCATCATAAAAGCATTGAAGGATTTTACTATTCTATTGTTATTGGTATTCTATGTTTTGCTGCATTTTCAAAACTATAGATGCAGTTTAAATGTAGTTTGTGAGAGCTGATATGTTTCCACTGTAGTCAGTGAGACATTAATTTGCTTCTGCTCTTAAACCACAGCACACATTTTGACGAGTAATATTGATTTGAAAACTGAGGCATGATGGCATCCCACCCAGACATACAAGCTGAAGATTCTGACCATGACTCTTACATAGGCATTGACTCTTTTGCAAGATACACTCTTCCTTGTCGCACAACTTCAGGCCTGGAAGAACAGGTAGAGGACCTACAAACAGAGGTTGAGAGACTCAGGGAATGTCTGCAAGACTCCTTAAAGTTACAACGCAATGTGCTTGAACACTGGGAGCAGTCTAGGAAAAAAGACTATGATATTCCTGCGGCCCAATATTCAAGCCCTCTATCCAAGGCCACCTCAACCCCATACACGCCTGCTGTTACCATCCCAGAGCCAACACTCCTGGATTCAAAACCCTATTCTGGAGCTCAAGCTGGTCATTCAGACTTTTCCCTTCCGACACATTCACTCGAACTCAGCCACACATCCAGGATGATTGCTGCTGCATTGCATCATGCTAAGCTAGAGCCCCCTGTGTTTGCTGGTGATAATAAAGTGCACCCTGAAGACTGGTTACATCAAGTCAACACTTACAGATCTTCATTGAACCTGACTGATGTACAAATATTAAACAAACTGCCACATTTCCTTGCTAGAGAGCCCAGCAAATGGTTCAAGGCACTCAGTTCATACGTCGTCACATGGTCTCAATTCTGCCAGCTCTTCAGAACTGTTTTTCTGCCATCTGACAACCAGGAACGTGTCCTGAGAGGCATTCTTGACCGTGTTCAAGCACTTGATGAGCCCCTTCCGACATTTGTGGCTCATATGTTGAGTGAGTTTAACAAATTGAAGAGCCCACCCCCTGAACAAGAACAGATTGAACTGATATGCAAACATTCTCTCGAAAAATATAGAGTAGCACTGTATGGCATGCCTGTCTTTTCAGTAATGGACTTGTTGCTCCGAGCTCATGAGGTGCATGCAGTCCTTGGACCGAGAGGCAACCAACCTCCTACCCAGTTCAGGAGAAACCAGACCAATGAGCCCTACTGCTTCAAATGCTCTCGGCCTGGGTTTACGTCTCGTACTTGCCCGAGCTGCAACGCTGAATCACATATGCCAGCACCCCCCACTAGATCTCAGGTCAGTCCCGAGCCCACCCCCCTAATAAATCTGACCCCAGACAGAGGTGAGCGAAGACCTAATTCAGGAGGCACGTCAGCAGACTCCCTACTGCCGACCAGACAGCCGGGAAACTTCAGGGGAGGGAGGACATTTCAACGAGGCAATCCTCCCTCCAGACGCTAATTGAGCCTCAACCACTGACCACACCCCCACAAGAGAAACATGTTCTAGGCCATGTCGAGGACACTGATTCTCAGGCTCCCTGGAACACACCGCTGAGGACAAAAATAAACTTTAATTCTGTGTCTGTGGAGGCCACCTTGGACACAGGAGCTACCCTTTCAGCTGTACGAGCAGACTTCGTCAGAGTGGATAATGCCTATCCAACCAAAACACGCCAGTGGGTGGGTCCACCTGTAAGCCTTGCAGACAACGCTCCCTGCACCCCTGATGGTGTCACTTGGCTATCCATCGGCTTCATGAACAAGCGCTTCTACCAGCGTTTTGCCATAATCCATAACCTGTCAACCCCTTTCATTCTAGGAATGGATTTTATGATCAGAGCCTCGATTACCATCCACATCCCCTCCAGAACTGTATTTATGGATGAAATTCCTTGTCCTGTTGATGAGGTTGTGGACTATACAGTTGAACCACTGATTGAAAAAGACACTATTATGACCTTGGACACCCTACAATCTTCACTGGTGACAAAAATAGATGAGGCGAACCTTGAGGAACAAAAGAAAGAGGCCATGTTCAGTCTTCTTACCCAGTTTGGTGACATGTTTGATGGTAATCTTGGACACACTTCCCTGACGGAACACACAATTGATACAGGTCAGGAAAAGCCAATAACTCTCCCTCCCTACCGCAGCTCTCCTGCGAAGAAAAGACTTATAGAAGAACAGGTAGAGCAGATGTTGAAAGACGGAATCATTGAGCAGTCTACCAGCCCCTGGGCTGCCCCAGTTGTGATCGTTAACAGACCTGACAGGGACCCAAGATTCTGTGTGGACTATAGAGGTTTGAACCAGGTCACACAAAAAGACTCTTACCCCCTGCCTCGTATTGACGAGTCGCTTGATTTTCTGGCAAGAGGGCAGTTCATCACAACACTGGATTTGGCTCGTGGATATTGGCAGGTGGCAGTTGCAGAGGAATCCAGATCAAAAACAGCCTTCATATCACACTGTGGCCTTTTTCAGTTTCGTGTCCTCCCCTTTGGTCTCTGCAACGCACCAGCCACATTTCAAAGACTAGTGAACAGTGTACTTGCTGGTCTCATCTACAAGACATGTGCAGTGTATCTCGATGATATTGTTATTGCTTCTCCCACCTTCGAAGAGCACCTGACTGATCTCGAGGAAGTGCTCAAAAGACTCAAAGCCGCTGGTCTGTCTCTGAAACTAAAGAAATGTCAGTTCTGTCTGAGTGAGCTGACCTTCCTAGGCTACCGCATCACGCCCTCAGGCATAAAATCCGATATGGAAAAAATCAAAGCAGTAATGGACTTTGAGAATCCATCCACTGTGAAACAAGTCAGACAATTCCTCGGACTGACGGGATACTATCGTCGTTTTGTTCAGGATTATGCACGCCATGCTGAGCCTCTTCATGCGCTCACAAGGAAGGACACAACTTTTCACTGGAATGATAAATGTCAGGAATCCATGGACATTCTGAAAAAATCTGTTACATCAGCACCTGTCTTACGGTTTCCTGATTTCACTTGTCCATTTTTCATTCATGCTGATGCTTGCGACCTTGGCCTGGGTGCAGCCCTGATGCAGAAAGACGAAGAAGGTCGTGAGGTTGTTGTGGCTTATGCAAGTCGCTCCCTGCACAAAGCTGAAAAGCCCTACTCTACACCGGAGAAAGAGTGTTTAGCTGTGATTTGGGCTCTTGAACATTTCAGGCCTTATGTGGAGGGCCTCCACGTGACTATCTTCACAGACCACAGCAGCCTCCGGTGGTTAATGTCCCGGCCTAACCCCTCTGGCCGCCTTGCACGGTGGTCCTTAAGACTTCAAGATTTTGACTTCACTATTGTGCACAAGCCTGGTACACATAACAATGTGCCAGATGCATTGTCTCGCAACCCCTTACCCCATTCCGACAATGCCCCCACAGATATCCTACCAGACTACGCTGTCATTGGCAGTCTGGATCTTCGCAACCTGCCACCTGTGTTGTTGCTTTCGGATCGTTCTCATGTAAAGCACCTACAGCTGAATGACCCAGTAACAGGTCAACTTCTCCAAGGTCTTGAAAAAGACGGTCATGTGGACACAGATGAAAGTGGCCCTCATCAGTATGTCGTTTATGACGGCCTGCTGTACTACAAAGACCCAAAATCAAAATGTGGTTTGCATCCATTAAAGGACCTGAAACTCTATGCCCCCACATCGAGCTGTGGCACCTTGCTCAATTATTACCACGACCACCCCACTGCTGGTCATCTTGGTGTTTCAAAGACTCTTGCAAGGCTGCGTTTCAGATTTTTCTGGCCAAAAATGGCTGCAGATGTGAAGCGATATGTCACCTCCTGTTCAGTGTGTCAGCTCACCAAGCCGTGTCAGAGAAAACCGGCTGGTCTCATGGTTCCCATCTTGCCTCAGAAGCCCTGGGAGTACACAGGAGTTGATTTTGTTGGACCGTTGCCCCGCACTGCATCCAGAAATGCTTACTTGCTAGTCTTTGTTGACTATTTTTCCAAATGGATTGAGGTGTGTGCAGTCAGAGAAGCAACAGCGCAAGTAGCAGCCTCAAAGTTTGTCAGCGAGGTGTTTTCCAGGCATGGTGCCCCGACTTACCTTATCTCTGACAGAGGTACGCCTTTTGTGAGTAGGTTGTTTGAGCATGTTGTTTCAACCCTTGGGACTGTGCACAGGCTCACCACAGCGTACCACCCTCAAACGAATGCCACGGAACGTGTTAATCGAACTGTAAAAACTGCTATACGAGCTTATGTTGGTGACAAGCACACATCATGGGACAAGTTTCTTCCCCAGATCTGCTTTGCACTCCGTACAACCCCCCACGAGAGCAATGGACTCAGCCCTTCAATGATGCTGTATGGTCGAGAGTTGGACACACCACTCGACCTCATAACACAACCATCCTGTGACGGTGTGGATGAACCCAGCATCCTCTACCCGGAGACTCTCAGAGCCTCCATCAAGGAAGCACATGACCATGCCAGAGCAGCTCTTGACCACAGTCATAACAGACAAAAACATTACTATGACTTGAGACGTCGTCAGGCTACCTTTGCTGTGGGTGACCTTGTTAGAGTGAAATCCCACCCCAGGTCTGACGCACAGTCTAACTTTACGGCTAAACTTGCACCCCTGTTCACAGGCCCACTACGTGTTAGTCAGAAGCTGGGTGAGGTAAACTACAGACTGTCTAACCTGGACACTGGTACTGATGCTGGTGTCTTTCATGTAGTGAACTTGCAACCTTTCCACACGTGGGACTCTTCTTCCTCCAACAGGCGTGATGTTCCGGTGACTGAGGAGCAGCATGACCCTGAGGCCTTGGACAATGATTTGCCTCACGCCCAGACTGACATTGAAGCTGACCTCACTGCTGCAGACATGTACTATGACACGCCTGATGACACTGACCCTGTGTCTGACTCTGAGAACCGTGACACTGTAGTTGCGTCTGACCCTGACCCTGACTGTACTGGACGATACAACTTCAGACCAAGACCCTGCCCACGAATCACATCTGGCTGGTCAGGCAGCAGATGGATAAACTCTTACCATACTGACAGACTTGACTTGAAGTAGGCAGTCGGTTTGTTATGTTATGTGAAAAAAAAAAAAAGTGTTAAAAGTCAAAATTTGCATTCCTCTGTTAGTATGTTTCGTTTACTATACTGTTTCTGATGTTTATCCTGCTTATGTGGTTCAGGTTTTGCCACAGGTTGAGATTCTTATGTGCTTTAATTGAGAAATACTCTAATTCTTTTATTCCCGGCAGAATTGTTCTTTGGGTTTCTATGAGGAACATGTGTAGAGAATGGAAAACTAGGAAAATAGGGATTTTGCACTATTCTTTTACTGTAACACCGTATAGTGTGTTTTGTTTTTCAATTTATATTCTGTTTGCTGATATGTATATCAGTATGCTGAACACTATCTCTTTCCCTGAGTGTATCTGCTAACTTTTCATTAAGTCTATGTGTAGCAGTATGTAAAATTGCAGGTTGGTTGCTTCTTCGGCTGTGTGCGGCTGGGGACAGCCTTCTTTTCACCAGGGGGGAATATGTAACAGTCAGAATATATTAGTAGTACCAAATAGCGCCACAAGGTGGTGTCTCTGTTTTGTTTAAGTGTGTGGGTGAGAAAGTCTATCTATGTCAGTCCTCTTGAATGTCGATCACGAGAGGACTCTCCAAAAACTCTAGTGACGAGTTGGTACAGGATAATAGCCTATTTTTACCTGTCATGTGTGATCAGGATATATAGTGCAGTGCTGACCTGGCTTTGTATGGTCCATTTAGTAAAACAGAATAAAAGTGCCGTGTGGAAAATCCCCAACTTTGTCGTCTGTTTAACTGATGCTAACCAGCTATCCCGGGACTTATTGCCAACTAGCTACACCTCCTGTACCAGCAGCGTTACACCTTGTTGAGGACTGAAGACTCGGGGCTATACGTGTGTGAATGGAGGTTAAAGACACTAAACGGAGCGTCGGACATTCAAACAGACTGAAAGTGCATTACTGGTTTGTTCGACTGCTGTGTGACTTATTGTTGTGTTTGAGCAAGTTTGTGCAGGTGGACTATTTTGATTTGTATGGTGTACGGACTTCTTTGTCAGTGTTTTTTGTCTTACCTTTTCGCTTCAGCACCTCCTCTGTCTCAACACCTCCTCTGGCTCAGCTCCAGCTCTGCTCTGGCTCAGCTCCTCCTCGGCTCTGCGTAGAGGACAAAGCAACTTTCGGCAGCATGCAGGAGGACGACTCGTTTTGAGGAGAATATGAATGTAGCTCTCAGTCTACCTTGTTGTGATTGCAGAGAGGTGTCGGTTCTGTGAATATCTTTCTAACTTTACTGAAGTGAAATACTTTTGACTCTCCGCCAGGATTTCAAAAAGAGTGTGAAAGCTGACTGCTCGTGTTTGTGAGGCTCTCTGGGAGATGATGACAATAGATTGTAAGTACACTGTTTAAAATGAGAAA
>NC_089216.1:2900912-2925762 GCF_963930695.1 Labrus bergylta | reverse complement strand
AGAGAGAGACAGAGAGACACAGAGAGAGAGAGAGAGACAGAGAGAGACAGAGAGAGACAGAGAGACAGAGAGACACAGAGAGAGAGAGAGAGACAGAGAGAGAGAGAGAGACAGAGAGAGACAGAGAGAGACAGAGAGAGACAGAGAGAGACAGAGAGAGAGAGAGAGACAGAGAGACACAGAGAGAGAGAGAGAGACAGAGAGAGACAGAGAGAGACAGAGAGACAGAGAGACACAGAGAGAGAGAGAGAGACAGAGAGAGACAGAGAGAGATGAGAGAGAGAGAGAGAGACAGAGAGAGACAGAGAGAGACAGAGAGAGAGAGACAGAGAGAGACAGAGTGAGAGAGAGAGAGAGAGAGAGAGAGAGACAGAGAGAGACAGAGAGACACAGGGGAGAGAGAGACAGAGAGAGACAGAGAGAGAGAGAGAGAGAGAGGAGAGAGACAGAGAGAGACAAAGTGAGAGAGAGAGACACAGAGAGAGAGAGAGACAGAGAGAGACAAGAGAGAGAGAGAGAGAGAGAGAGAGACAGAGAGAGACAGAGAGAGACAGAGAGAGAGAGACAGAGAGAGACAGAGTGAGAGAGAGAGAGAGAGAGAGACAGAGAGAGAGAGAGAGAGGACCAGAGAGAGAGAGACAGAGAGAGAGAGAGAGAGGGATGTTTACCAGCCACACTGCCTTGGCCTCCTGCCCCTCCCTGTTCTCCACTCTGTCTTTTTTCCTGCTAATGTAAATGGCCATTTTTGCCTCACCTGAAAGGTAGTTAAGGAGCTGCCACTTCTCTTTTTGTTCTTTTTTGTAGGCAGCTCCCATAATAAAAACCCTCTCAGTAAAAACCTACATCAAAAAAAACTAAAACCAATGTTAAAAGAGAGAAGAAGCTTGTGAGCCTCTTACACTCTATAAAAAACATTCAGGTCTCTGGAAGGCAACAAAAAGGACAGGTGTTAAGAACAGCAGGGTTAAGAACAGAAAGAAAAGCATTGGAGGCAATAGCACCATGTAAAATCCTCCACTGGAGGTCGGCAGTCCGTTTTTTGACGGGGAAGTTTATATAAAATCCTCCACTGTGGGCCGGCTCCATTTGCTCCCAGCCTGTTTGACCACACAGTGGGGGGGCGGTTGCACAGTCCGGCCTTGTGATCGCCTTCACACAGTTCATATACCAGGTTTTTTTGTTAGCTTTGTTTATTGTCAGCTCTAGTTCTGAGTGTGTGCTATAGCCAGCAGGGGGCCGGTGAGCTCCCCCAGGCCTGGGCTCAGGAAGACATCAGGGAAGGGGTCTGCAGGGTCCGGTCTGGCCTTTCTTTTCACCATAGTCCATGAGGAGGCTCCTCTCTTTTCCCCGAAAGCTTCTGGCGCCACAGCTCCAGGAGCCTCCCCGCCACCCCGGACAGAGTGCAGGCCCAGAAGAGAGCCCAGGGCCCGGGCATCCACGCAGCGCCGGCCCCCTGCTCGCACTCATCACCAGCTGCTGCAGGCACAGGGTCTTGGTTTTGAGCAGCGCCACCGTCAGGCCGGGGGTGACGCTGCTGCTGATGTCCAGCTTGGCCCTGTGAATCAATGGCTCTCTTCAACAACCAGTACAGAGAGTCAGACTTTGGGCACCTTTTACAGTTAAAAAGGGCCCAAGACTTAAAAACACCCTGATAAAACAGAGGCAGCCCACTTAATTTTAAAAGTTTAGAATCAATTAAAAACACAGAGCCGCATCCAGCCCCAGGAAATCTGCACGTCTGAGAATGCAGCTGGCCACCATCTCTCCACACTAGATCAGCCGGACCTGTCAGATATTTTTGTAAAAACTGTAGTCTGAAGGTGGCTGTCCGGCTGGCCAGTCAGGGCCGTGGACGAGGCCCTGTCCCCCCTCCTCCCTGGTTAAAAAACAGCACCCCCTGTGGCGACCCAGTGTAGACCATCCCAAAAAAAGTCGACCATTTTCCTTTGTAGCTGGGCTAGCAAGCCTGAAGGGGGGTCTACACAGGTTAAACGGTGCCACAGTTGGGATGCCACAAGGTTGTTTAAAAACCAATACTCTACCTTTAAAAGACATTTAGAGGGAGCAGCCATTTCCACTTGGAAAGTTTCCCCTCAATTTTTTTCTGTGACGATGGTCTCCCAGTTCTTCTGGACTATGTGTTCTTTCCCAAGAAAACCCCCAGGTACCTAAAGCCTATCTGTTCTCCAGGCCAAGCTCTGGGGAAGAACTGGGAGACCGTCACGCCACTCACCGACAGCGAGGGCTTCACTTTTTTATCCAATTCACCCTCGCTGCCGATGTTACGCTAAAACGTTTTCTAATGTTGGTTAAAATATCTGCATCCCTCTGGTCTTTAATAAAAAACAACAATGTCATCGGCATAAGCACTTAAAACAATGTTGCTATTAAAACCAGGTAAAACCAAGCCCTGTAAGTGGTAACGTATATTGTTAAGGAGGGGTTCCAGGGAGAGTGTGTAAAGCATGCCGGGACAGTAGCACAGCCCTGCCTGACGCCTCTACACACCCTGAAAGGAGCACACAGGCCGCCGTTAAACTTCAGCACACTCTCAACCCCGCTGTACAACACTTTGATCTTGGCTATGAACCCAGCGCTGAACCCAAACTTCTCCATAACTTTCCAGAGGAAGTTGTGCTGTTCAACGCGGTCAAATGCCTTTTCCTGGTCTAGAGAAATCAGACCAGTGTTACAGCCCGATGAGCTCGGAGACGTCCAAAACATCACGAATGAGGTGGACATTGTCCACCATGGACCTGCCGGGCACACAGTAGGTCTGGTCCCGGTGGATGACCTGCTCCATAGCCTTCCCCAGCCTGGATGGCAAAGAGTTTGGACAGAAGCTTGTAATCCACACACAGCAAAGACACAGGGCGCCAGTTTTTGATGTCCTGCAGGTTACCTTTTTTTGGGAGCAAGGTGATTACGGCTCTCCTGCAGGACATGGGCATTGAGCCAGAGGCCAGACTTTCATTAAAAACATCTAAAAGATCTTTTGCAAAGATGTCCCAGAAGGCTTTGTAAAATTCTACACTCAGGCCGTCTATGCCGGGAGCCCGCCGCCCTTGCATGCCCTTGCAGAGGCGGCCTTCAGTTCCTGCATCTGTAACGGCCCGTTGAGCTGTGTGTTGGTCTCCTCAGAGACCTGAGGCAGTCCATGACAGAAACTCCTCCATCAGAGCTTCCTCCTCCTCTATATTCACTTGAATAGAGTGCCGAGTAAAAGCTCACAGCTCGCCTTCTTATCTGGCTTGGCTCTGTTAATGTTTGCCCTGTGTCTGCTAAAAGTGAGTGGATTACCCTCCCTCTGACCCATCTCCTCTTCTGCAGGCCGAAGAAGAAACTAGAGGAAGCATCCATCTCCGTGATGGCTTGAAACCGGGACCCTGACCAGTGCACCCTGTACTTTAACATCCAACAGGTCGGCTAAAGCTAGCTTTTTGACTTTGAGGATTTCAATGTATCCTCGATTTGCTGTGGACTCGCCTCAATCTTTCTAGTTCCTTACTATATCAGCTCTCCAGGTCTTTCATAGATCTGGTGATGTCTCTGGTGACATTGAGGGTGTGCTGTTGACATAAAAGTTTAATCTCAGTCTTACCATGGTCCCACCACTGCCTAAAGACTGTTAAAATCACCCTTCCTCTGTCTAAAAACATCCCAGAAATAAATAAGAACCTCTTTAAATGTTTATCAAATGTTAAGACTGAATTAAAATGCCAATAAGCACTTTTAGGTAAAATGTTTTGAATAAAAACATTACAACAAGAGTAAAGAATGGTCAGTAAAACCAGCAGGAACAATACTGCACATTTTAAAAATATTAAAATGATGCTTAAAACAATAAATACGGTCTAATCTAGCTGAGGAGATCCTACTCTCTCTGAGGTGGGACCATGTGTACTGTCGGCAGTCTGCATGCATCCTTCTCCACACGTCCACCAGGCCATGAGAATAGACCAGCTGCCTCAGAACATGTTGGGAAACTGGATGCGGGCTCTGCATGGTTGCGATCTAAAGATGCATTCTCTGTACAGTTAAAATCCCCACCCAAGAATAAAAAATCCTCCGAGGCACAGCCATTTAAAACCTGGTTAACTTTTTGTAAAAACAGCTTCCTCTCTGCACCGATTGTTGGAGCATACACGTTGATAAAAACTGCAGTAAAAAGGTCGAACCGTGCTTTAATTAAAAGCAACCTCCCCCTCGATAAAATGCTCGACCTCCAGTGAAACCGGAGTGAAAGACTTGGAGAGGAGAAAGCCAACTCCTCCACTAAGAGAAGTGTTGTGACTTAAAATGACTTCCCCCCCTCCCACTCTCTCCTCCAGTCTGCCTCATTGGTGCTACTTCACTATGTGTCTCCTAGTAAATCTAACAAAACATCAATATGTTTCATTTGGCCGTTTCACTATATAGCTGCTCTTTTTTTTTGACTCTCTGGCTCCATTTATATTCAAACTTCCCACTCTAGAAATTATCCATAAGTGAGAAATTAAGAACAAAAATAAAAATCAATAAATTAATTAAAACACACATTGGAGCTCTTTCCCGTCATCATTGTTCAGCTTAGTTTTTCTAACTTTATACACAAGTTTTTTTAATCTAAAAACCTCCTTGTTAGTGATGCCAGACTCCTCCTTTTGGCTCATGTGGAGTCTGGCCGAGGTATAAAACAAACTTAAAACTGGGAAATGCTCTTCAACTTTAACACCTTTAGCATTTTTGGTTTTTGCTAAAAACGACTTAATCATTTTCTGCAGAGTAAAGTTTTTTTCTGTTGACTGTTACTTATTTTAAATCCAGATATATCACTGCTGTCAGAGACACAGTCAGTCTCACTTTCACTTTCCTCTGTCTGTCCCTGTCCCCTTGCTGTCTGTCTGTCCTCCTCCTCCTCCACTTTGCTATTCTTTGCCTCATACTTTGTGCCTCTAGTTTTCCTTCTGCGTTTAGAAGCAGATTTGACCCTCACTGCCTCCTCTTCCTCCTCCTCCATCTCAGCCTCTTCCACCTGTTCCCCCCATGTAAGTTTACTGTTCCCCCCACCTGCCTCCTCTGCCTGTGTTTCATCTTCCTCCTCTGACATACCCTCCTGCGTTTCACTGACCCCACCTTGCTTTATATTATCTGCACTTCACTCACACTTTTTCCAGCTGTTTCTTCCCCCTTTTCTTCACCCACCTCACTTTCCACCACATCACCCAAAACCTCTCCTTCACTTCCCTGATTGTTTTCACCCACACCGTGCACATTCATTCATACTCACCACCCCGTGCTCCAAATATCACGTAGTCATAATCATCTACTTGAACATGGAAGCGGAGGTTGAGGTTAAGTATCATAAACAGTTGTCTCCGGTGAGACACCACGTGTTTCAGCAGATCTACATCCAGACAGAATCTTTTTTATGGGGGACACCACCTTCCCATGTCTGGAGAGCTCTCTGCTAAGAACTCGTCGGTTATGAACGGAGGGACATTGGACAGGATGACTCTGGTGGAGGCTGTGTCAGTGGAGTCAGAACTCTCTCTCTGTCTCTCTCTGTCTTCTCTCTCTCTCTCTCTCTCTCTCGTCTGTCTCTCTCTCTCTCTCTCTGTCTCTCTCTGTCTCTCTCTCTCTCTCTCTCTCTCTCTCTGTCTCTCTCTCTCTCTCCCTCTCGCTCTCTCTCTCTGTGTCTCCTCAGCAGGAACATTTGAAGTGAACGTGACTCAGCGCTTCTATCAGTTAGAGGAGAACCGAAACGTCACTCTGGAGTGGACCTTCACACCCCAAGATGACTCCCGTCACTTCACTCTCTTTTTATCAGTATGTTTGATCTTCACTGATCACCAAGTCTTTGGCCTGTTTGAACTGAAGGGAGGAGTCGAGGTCTCAAAGTCTCAGGATGAACAGTTTGCAGGACGAGTCCACTGGGACAAAGACGTCCTCAAAGAAGGACGACTCAGACTCCACGTGTCCTCGTTGAGGACTGAAGACTCGGGGCTATACGTGCTGTGAAGTGACGACAAACGTTGGTATGGACGCTGGTTCAATCCGTCTTAAAGTTGACCGGTAAGTTGACTCAGTAGATCTCAGGAGTTTATTAAAAAGATCAGGACAGACTCATCATAAAGGAGTTTTCATGAAATCCCAGTTGAGTTAAATTTCTGATTAAATGTTCAGGTTGTGATGTCATTGTGAGATTGTAGATATTTTGATTTTATACATATTTCAAACGTCTTCCCAAACACTTCTCACCTCAGCCCACATTTTTCACTCCTCACATCATTTCACCCTGAAATGTTTGAAAAGCTCTCTCTGTCTCTCGACGCCTGCAAACCAGTTCAGCAGACAACTCCTTCTTCATGTTGTAGTTTGATTGATGATGTTCTCTCAGATGTTTTCTTTCAAAGAGTCATTCTTCCTGTCATTGTGCTTATACACTGTTTTTTATTTTTCCTTCACAGCAGCTGCTCATGAGCCCCAAACTCAGAGACCAACAGGGAGACCAGGAGCAGAGAGTCGGGGAAGTCTTGTTCTCTACGCTGGACTGGTAATGGGACTGTTACTGGTCCTGACAGCATCAGCTGGACTGTTTCTCTGTGTCTTTAAAAAAGTTGGGGTTAAACCCTGGACTGTCAATCACAGGTGTTGGAGCCAAAATGCTTGTTTTTATTGATAATTTGAAGAGTGTTCTAGCTTTCCCTCTGATAACTTTCTTGCTGTGAGGAAGTAATGCTAACCCCCCCCCCCCACCACCACCACCGTGCAGCTGTACAATCATCCAGTCGACTTTCATGAGTAAAGCTCCTATCATCATTTGAAACGTTACTTCAAGATGGTTCACAAAAGAGACCCATCAGGACTACAAGAACCCCTTTCTGTCTGAATGTGTTGTTCCAGAACCTTTGTTTAGAAAATCATGATATTGAAATGTTTCTCATGTGGTTCATATGTTACGTGTATTCATCACCACAGAAGGATCTAATGTGGATTGAACTGAAGCTTCTGTTGTGTTCTGATGGATGTTGTTACAAACCTCTGACCTTCAATAATCTTTATTTATAATGTTTAGACTGTTAAATAAATCCTCATGATCATCTGTGTCTCAGTCTTTTCATATGAAACACCTACGACTTATTAGAAAGAACAAAGTACGTAGTTGAAGATGTGATGAGATCTCTTTATATGCTGATGATCCCTGCTCTTTGTTGTCACATCAACAGCAGCTTAGCAGTGATGTATAAATGTATTAAACTAAACGAGACAATAGTGCAGTGGTGAGTAGTGCAAACACGCAGAGATCAACATGATAATAAAACATTTTTAATGATGTGACAGACGGGTTAATGTACATGAGGTGGAGTTTAACAGTATTTACATGAAAGGTTTGCATAGAGTCATACGTTTTAAATAATATCTACATTAACAGCATGTTTGGCTTCAGGGTTATTTGTAGTAGGGCACAGAGCTGCAGTGATGTGTTTCAGTCACTAGATGGAGCCACACTTCATGCTAATGTTGTCCTCACTTTCACCCCTAGAAGGTCCTGAAGAGTTTCTATTCTCAACCACTACTCTCTACAAAATGTGCTCATTAAGTAACTTCTCATCAATGTACATGTGAAACAAAATAAACACAAACCCTGTGCCTCTAACAGGCGGGGGCTTAAAGGGGACATATAGTGAAAACTTCTTCAGTGTTTTTGAACATATATTTGGGTAACCTGAGCGTCTACTGACCCACAAAATGTGAAATAAACCCATCCAGTCCTTTGTTTGTGGTCTGCATAAGTCTTACAACACAGAGAAAAATGCTCTGTTTCAAAATGAGACCATTTTGCAGAGAATTACTGTATGTCAAAATAAGAGCCCCAGGTCACAGAACGGGACTTCCCCTTGAAGTGAAGAACGAGCATCAAGAATAAAGGCACAGCACTGCATTTCTCTAGAACATTGGTTTATTCAGAAACAGCGGCTGTAAAGACGCCACAGCTTCAAGAACATAACATGCATAAATAAAACAAAACGTGTTCAAATACATTCAGGGGAAAACACAGTTTTCAACCTTTATGAAAGGTGTAGGCTACACATTTTCAAGTCATCATGTCAAATTAAGATAAGTGCAAAAACAGTAGACAGTATTGCCCTGCTCAAACACACGGCACAGTCGATATGAAGGAAGTAGAGCTAACCACATCATCTTCCATATAAATTAAAATCATCTGTCAGTCACACAAAATACTAAAATAAAACTCTTCATAACATGAATCAGTCTTAACTCCTCCCCCTATGCAAAATAAAAACAAACCTTTAAGAAGTCGTCACTCATTTAGGACAAAGTGAGCAGCAAAAATCGGATATGACAAGTCTAGAATCAGGCCACGCCCCCTCATATAGCTGAGGATAAGCTGATAAATCTTCAGTATAAGAGCTGAGGATCGGCACAGATCTGACACGTTGACTAATGAAACACACTCAACTATTAAACTGTCAGAACATTCAACAATACGTTTCTTTTAATCCACTGACTGAACTTCTTTGTAAACAAGTGGAGGTGTTAGCATAACAAGCTAACATAGCTAACATAAATAAACTGTAACTAAACATCACGTTTGTTTAACAGCTGAGCTTATAATTCAACATTAGTGTTTCAGTGCAACAACTGGAGAAGACCCAGAATAAATCAATTCTCCAACAACGTTCATCGGATTTTTAACAGAAATATCCAAAGCTTATGGAGACATCATTTAGGAACACAACATATGGCACATAGCTCCTCTGCTGAAGAAGATGAATCTGAGCAGACCAGAAAATAAAGATTTGAATAAATAACATAAAAAAAGAAATCCATTCTGGGTCCTTTTGAGGTCGGGTGAAGTCGTCGTCGTCGTCTCTTGTTGAGGAACGATTGACGAGGTGTAAACTGTGAAGTTCTTTCTCCTACGCTAAATAAATAAAGGTTCTCCTGAGACACAGAGAGATAATCCTGCAGCCGATAAGATCCTCAGAATCTTGGAAAGGATTTAGAGGTCTGCAGCGGTCCCTCGTTTTTTAAAGTCTAAAACTAATTTGCTCAGACGGAAAATCTGTTCCTTCAAAGTCGTCTTTATCCGGACTCTGCAAGGGTTTGACTCGGCCGACTGAAGGATCTCCAGGAGAGCTGTTAAGAAGAACGAAGCAGAAATAATAAGTTTGCTGCTTCAAAAAAAAAAAAGTGACTTAACCATGTTTTGTTAATCTTAAAAAAACTCCTTTGTGCTACCTCTGGAGACTTTGAGAATAAAGGCTTGTGGGTCCTTTAGGTAGTACGGGAGGCAGGTTGTATCTGTACTGTAACAACAGACCTCCCATATTAGTTCTGTCTGCACTTGCTTTATTAACGTTTGGTCAAAATGTAAATTCTCCCGCAGTCCTCCTGAAACCATCGAGATATTTTCAGGAGTGCATTATGTGAAAACGTCTTTCTTTGCTTTTGTCTTTGGACCAGCGTTAGTGTTTCTCTAACAACACGATAACTTTAGGGTCTACATCGTGCTCCTGGTCTTAACGACCCTCTGATGATTTCACTCACAGTAAACTGCTGTTTCACATAAAGCTAGAAACGATGCATCTTGTCCTTTTTTCAGAGACGACCTTCCTCCATTACTTTACAGCAGCAGACTAAAATGTGAAACCCCCCTCTCCACATCTGTGTTTGTTGTGTTATTTTTAGTGCTTTCAGATCCTTTCAGATCCTTTTCAAGCAGGATTTTAACTCCTGAAACTTGTGCAGCTGAAGACACGCAGAAATTTCCAATTCAAACTAAGGCCTGACATCTGACATACAAAGCAGGAACACATTCAGCAGTAGACTTACCTTTTCTCTGATGGAGGTCTGTCTCCATCATACAGAGTTTCCTGATGATCCTGTTGGGTTGAATCTCTGAACGGACGAGGGCGACCTAAGAGAAGCTCTGAAAGTGCTTTTCTTTGAAGGATGCCTTTTTTTCTCTGTCTGTTTTACATTTTGTTCTCCACGCTTTAGTTTGAGTAAAGTTAAGACTACACCTCCCAGGATTGCTATGAAGCAGACAGTCACAACAGAGATCCAGAGGAAGTGACGGTGCCGGTCACCTGATGTGGGAAAAAAAAGCAAACGGAGAGAAAAAGTTAGAGAGACTTGTATCTAGAGCCTCGTTTTACCTAAAACTCAAACTACTCAGAACATTCTTGTCTCAGAGAATTGAAGCATTTTCTCACTTTGGACATTGATCTGATCGATTGGTTCTGGAGTCGTCAGGTCCAGCGATGACTCTGTTGTCCTTCCAACGTTTGGTTCTGGAAAAATTAAAAAAGATTGTTAAGACCGAGGAAAACCAATCCAAGTCCAAACAGGAAAGTAATGACCAACTAGAAGGATTTCTTAGCGGGCTTCCACTTTGTCATTGTTCTGACATGTTTAAATCAGCATTAAGTAAAAATGGCCGCCCCTAGTCTATAACCACGCCTTAGTCTACAATCTGGACAACAAACATCAGAGCAAACTCACAGAGAACTACGAGCTTAATATACGCTGCTTTCCCTCTCCACACTCTGCTGCACAGTTTGGGGATGAAACATAATAAGACAGGTCGGTCTTATGATTTGTCCCCTCTCAAACCCTCCACCCGACTACTTTCATCGTGTTTAAAGTCAAATTTATGCTGTTTTTAACCATTTTTATTGAACTCTATTTGAACCTTAGGGCAGTTCAGCTTGTATCCCCCCAAAGCCACATTTAAAAAGTGTTGGAGAGGCTCTACTTTTTTAGGCCAAACTGCTTTTTTCCTGTGTTAAACCAAATGAAACCAACAGGTCCATTGGTTTTGGAAAGGAGGCGACCTCTGGTATCAAAACCAGTCTGACACTAACTTCAGAGTTGGCAATGTAATAAAAGACAAACATGATGACCCCACATCAGTTTGAGGATTTAAAAAAAACAAACACTGGTTCAGTATCAGTCCGTCCTGTTGGCGCAGCCAATATTTACAGTCTATGGGTCTAGCGAGAATTCGCCAATCGGTCTTTGTCAGGTGACGTATTGCTAACGCTGACCGCAATGCATTGTGGTTATATGCGCCATGTTGACGGTCGTAGCTCTTTGTTTACATACGGATCAGAGGAGATGGTTCAAACTCCTTTATGATGAGTCCGTCCTGATCCAGACTCTGGTTTTTAATAAACTCTTGAGATCAACTGAGTCAACTTACCGATCACATTAAGACGGATTCTACCAGCGACCACGTCAGACTTTAACCTCCATTCACACACATATAGCCCCGAGTCTTCAGTCCTCAACGAGGACACCTGAAGTCTGAGTCGTCCTTCTTTGAGGACGTCTTTGTCCCAGTGGACTCGTCCTGCAAACTGTTGATCCTGAGACTCTGAGACCTCGACTCCTTCCCATCAGTTCAAACAGTCTGAATGTCAATGAGCTAATGAGATTAAGACTTATCTGAACATTCTTTCGGTTTACGACGACATACCGAGAGACAGCTGTCCAATAGGGATGAGTATTTGGATTTTTTTAATTTTATTTCCAAGAATTCTTATCCCAGTTACGACGGAGGATTTATATTATAGAATATAATGAGGAAACAAAGTCTACTTTCTTTTCTTTTTCTTTTTTTTGGGGTAATTTTGACACCGTCCCAGTGGGCTGGGAACCGGAGGGTCACCAGTTCAAGTCCCAGTGGAGTCTCTCTTCTTTTCCTGTTACTCATTTCAATGTGTGCTGATGTGGCAAAAGCATATCTAGTTTCATATCTGCTTAAAGCCCCAACCCAACAGAGGGCTGCTGATATTCAGATTTATAACTGTACACTAAAATTAAGACTTCATTCTCGTAAATGTTCCAGTTTTTTATCGTAAATGTACGACTTCATTCTTGTAAATGTTCCAGTTTTTTATCGTAAATTTACGACTTTAATCTCGAAAATCTCCAAAGTGATGCAACTAGGTTTAGCTGTTTTTACAACTGTTGCTCAATAAGAGGCAAAGAAAGACAAAATCTTTGTAGGACAGACAGTTAGGGGAATAAAAGAGAGAGAGTGTTCGGCTTTTAATATTCATCATAATATTGTGTAGCACTGATATGCAGCTTAATGTACATGCTCTGTGTGTTTACGGTTGTGCTCATTTGATCCACTTCAACACTCACTATTGACTATGAATCAAGTTTTTCCCCACACATTCTTTTTAGTGATTGTAAACAATTATTATTTTATGGTTTTAGTGGTTCTGTGATTTGTCTTTGTATATTTCTATTTCAACGGTATTAAAATGAGAAGAAAAAAAGTGGGAGGGGATAAATTGGCCAATTAGGCTAACTCATGTTTTACCAAATTGAATTATTTGGTGAATAATAAAGACTGTAGTCCTCACGTGTCTCTTTTTTTTTTACAAAATCTGCCTTAACTTGCCTAAGGGGGAATACCGAGGTGACTGGCTGAGGATGGCTAGTCATCAGTGTGGGTGGGGTTTTTTCAAAGATTACAAGTTGAGACAAGTTTCTATCCTCAGAGCCTCTGAGTGTCTCAAACCTCTCCATCACTGATTCAGATGTGTGTCTGTCTCTTTGTGTGTCAGTTTGTCGTGGACTTACTTTATTTTCTTCCAATGGATTCGGAGGAGTTACCTTTTTTATTTCCTTCTGTAATATTCCTCTTTTTTTTACTGTTCGCCGTCA
The DNA here is from genome assembly GCF_963930695.1 of Labrus bergylta. Lineage (NCBI taxonomy): Eukaryota > Metazoa > Chordata > Actinopteri > Labriformes > Labridae > Labrus > Labrus bergylta. Next base: position 2,913,072 of record NC_089216.1, on the reverse strand, counting down.
CGCCTGTTCACGGTAAGTCCTCCGTTTGTATTCATCTGAGTAAATACAAATATGTTACTGTCATTTAGACTTTTAAAGTCTCATTTGAGTCGTTCACAAGAAACTAAATGGCCTTTTATTTATTTACTGTTCGGCCGCTGAGCGTCCTTTGTAACCATAGCAACGAGGACATGTGGTTAATGAGCCTGTAAATAAGTGTTGAACTAATTTTAATATTTAGGGTGCAAATGTGGGACACCTCAGCTCAAGTGGGTGTAGGTCTTCCTACAACAAATGAAAGTCAATAAAACTAAGGGCTAACACAAGTTGTGACGTCATGTGATCGAAATAACATTCTCAAATGTCCAATCACAGATTAGAATGATACAAGCTTCAAATATGAAGTACACAGCATGAAGACCACCCAAAGCTCAGGGACATACTGTTTAGACAAACTTAATGTTAAGGATATACATTTCTTATAAATAAAACAATCCTACTTTTATTTTTTTATCTGGATGTTTTTATATGTCATTTTAAATAAAATTTCCTTTGTCCCACTTTAGGAAACATGTGGGAAACATATAAACACATTTATGTTAAACAGCATTTTATAGTTATTTTTATGTTCAACTCTCTAGACATTTAGTGCCGGATGTTCTGATTGTTTAAAACTAAAAATTAAAAACTATAATTTTATCCGGAAATCATCTGAGAATGATGGTTAGTCTCACAGACGGGTAAAACATAACGACACAGAGAATTCACTAAAGAGCACAAAACAGAAGAAGCTAAAGTACCAGAAGAATATTGATCATGTTCAAAATCACATGAAAGCTGCTTCTCTTTCTTCATCTGTTTTTTTTGGTTGTTGCAATAAATCAGCTGAGTCACAGTCTGTTATCTGTTTTAATCCTGTGGGTTAGGGTTAATGTGTGCACCAACATCACGTGATAATTTACCCCATGTGTGTCAGCAGAGTCTGGGTTAAAAGTGTCTGGTGATGTGTCTCCTGGTTAATTTTGTCTGAGGCGACAGACTTCTACTTCTGATGTTGTGAATCAGCAGCACTACATTTAAACCAGAACACTGAACAGTTTGGTTTCAGTCTTTGTCATTTATGAAGAAAACTTTCCACCCATGCTTCAGCTGCAGCGTCAACGGTGTTTCAAATCTGTAACTTCTTTGATGTATTTAGAAGAAGAAGAAGAAGAAGAAGAAGAAGAAGAAGAAGAAGAAGAAGAGAACCAGGAAGATAAAAAAAACGTTTCTGTGATTTTTCAGGTCAACCTCGAGTGATCGGGTCCACGCAGCCAATCAGAGCTTCTCCGGGCGACGACGTCATCCTGCCGTGTCACGTGGAGCCTCCGGTCGACGTGGTCCGACTGACCGTGGAGTGGTCCAAGCCGGACCTCCAGCCCGACCCCGACGACCGGCTGGGCGACGTCGGGTACGTGCACCTGTACCGGGACCGGCACGAGGTCCTGGACATGAAGATCCCGTCGTACGCGAGGAGGACGGAGCTGCTCCCGGACGACCTCAGGCGAGGTAACATATCGCTGAGAATGATGAACGTCTCGTTGGAGGACGGAGGGAGGTATCGATGTTTCATCCCCAAGTTATCGAAGAGCAGAGTGCGGTCTTCGATTATTCATCTCGTTGTTGGTGAGCGTCAAATGAAAGAAGCGTTTCTCATACACATTTTTGTTGCAGTTGCCCCAAAAACAAACTACTGCTGTGTCTTTAAACATCTGTTTGTACAATTGTTTCCAACAGAACTCCCCTCATTACAAACTACAGAGACGCCGCTGCTCTCCGTAACCCTCCACACTCCTGATCTACACGGGGACACAAACGTCAGAGGTGAGACATGCAAAGTTTGATGAGTCGCTCTAATCAGCATCAAAAACATCCTCAATGTCATGTCATCACTAAGTCAATTTCTGGAAACTTTCCAAGGGAAGTTTAGCTGGAGGAATTTTGGAAATATTCCAAATCCCTTGTTGTTGTTCACTTAGTGTTACTCACTAAACCTATTGACTTGTAATATCTGTAATATTGAATGTTTTATAATTGCTACCTCAATAGAAAAATATTTAAACTGGAAGTATTCCAAATCTGAAATTATGGGAATTATTAGGAAATCCGACCTGTGTCTCCTTTCTCGCATGTCATTCCCAACGCTCTCTCTCTCTCTCCTGATTTCCAACTCTATCCACTGTCCTATCTCTCCAATAAAGTCACAAAATGCCCAAAAATAAATCTTAAAAAAAGAGCTGGGTCTTTAGCTTTTTCTTAAAGGTGCAAAGGGACTCGAATGGAGTTTGGTAGTTCGTTCCACCACCAGGGGGCGACAGAGGAGAAGAGTCTAGTTCGAGACTTAGGACCCTGTTGGGAAGGTTGGATCAGACGCCTTTCATTGGCAGAGTGTAGTGGGCGGGAGGGAGTGTAGACCTGGATTATTAATGGGAATTTATGGGAATTAGTTGGAAATCCGACCTCTGGCTCCTTTCTCGCATGCCATTCCCTACTCTCTCTCTCTCTCTCTCTCTCTCTCTCTCTCTCTCTCCTGATTTCCGACTCTATCCGCTGTCCTATCTCACCAAAATAAAGGCCCAAAATGCCCAAAAAGAAATCTTTAAAAAGAAAAAAAAAAAAAAGAGCTGGGTCTTTAGCTTTTTCTTAAAGGTGCAAAGGAACTCGAATGAAGTTTGGTAGTTCGTTCCACCACCGGGGGGCGACAGAGGAGAAGAGTCTAGTTAGAGACTTCAGACGCCTTTCACTGGCAGAGTGTAGAGGGCGGGGAGGGAGTGTAGACCTGGATCAGAGAGTTTAGGTACGGAGGAGACGTTTTTGGAAGCAAATTTTCCGCGCCAGGACCGAGGAAGCGTTCGGTGCTTGAGCACAGAACGGAGCACTCTCACTAGTTGAATGGACTGGACTTTAGGGGTGAAACATGCTTGTTGGAACTGTAGCATTTATCACTTCTGTTTGTTGGTTCAGGTGCAGGCGCTTCGTCCAGGAGTCGAGTGATCACAGCCGGGGTTTTCATCGCCTTGCTGATGATGCTCATGGGAGTCAGAGTCAAAGGATCTCTGGCAGAGAGGTGTCAAAAACGAGACGTGAGTCAACATTTTCTAAATGCTATGAGCTGAAAAAAAACACAATTTCTCCCTCTTGATGTAAATATAGATGTATCTTTGAAGAGACAGTGAACTTTGTATTTGACTAATTTAATCTTTTTTCTCCTTCCAGGTCACAGAGGTTCCTTCAGTGTAGAGCCATTCACCGCACGGAGACGGCTTTTGAGATTTGAAACGGTCCTGGAACGCCGCCAGCCTCAAGTGGAAGAAAATCTGTTTAAATGTGTTTATGTCAAGTCAGGTCAACTTTATTTATAAAACACATTTAAAATAACTGATTTTGACCAAACAGTTTTTTACAGTGTAAAAACTTAAATAATAATAAGTGTTAAAAAAAAAAAAGACTGATTACTGTGATAGGACTTGTTACACCTCAGAGTACCTGCTGAGGCTGAATGTGAAGGTAGAGGCTTTGTTTACTTTGAGTTGTTTACTTTTCAACATCTGTCTCAGAGCCGTGAGCGGAGCGCCTAGCTCGTGCTAACACACTAAGTTTATATTGTTTGTGTGGTTTGATGCTGTATTCTGTGTGTTTTGTTTAGTGTAGAACACTTTTCCTACCTCGTTACCTCGTGTGAGTTCAGCACTCTAAATCTTCTGCACTGTTTCCCTCTCTGAGTTTAAGCACTGTGTTGTTTTGTATTAGCAGGGAGAGAAATCACAGCTGTATTATTTATTGATTATGTTGATGTTGAAAGATTTACTCTTCTGTCATCCTCTGTTTTTTATTCTTTTTTTCCATGTTACACACATAGCGCCTTAAATCTCCAGAAAGAGTCGCTGCACTTTATTGAAAACTTTCTCTCAAATGTTAAACGACATTTCCTTTCAGTCAGACACATGAAGTGAAGATTGTCTGTATTGTAAATGTACGATGAATAGCTGTCAATTAAAACACATTTCCACACGATTACTCTGAAGTTCACTGTTTACTCCCACAGCTTGAATGATCAACTTATCAGCTCTCAGATAAAGTGTGGCTGTAAACAACACTCCCAGTTAGTCACATCCTCTCAATGACTCACTTCTCATTCTGAAATGATGTCATGAAATATAAAACTTTATAGTGATAATACTTTATTGTACAGCACTTTTCAATGCGGGGTCAAGGGGCTTCACAACAGACAATAAAGCAAACAGGAAGTAGGCTGCTCATAAAAGCTTGTTTGTTTTATCAAACAATCAGAAATATCTGTTGTGGGGAATGGGGAAGCACCCTCTCAAAACACATGACACAGTGCTGAAACTTCATTAAATCTCAGAGAGTACCTGGAAAAACAGACAGTGATGACTTATACATGTGACTAATGTGAAAGTCCTTTCAGATAAACATACAGCAAGTGAAAGTTCAGTCACATTTGTTGTGTTTAAACTATAATCCAGCATTCAGGATGTTTGTGTTAGCAGGGAGAGATTGTTTTTCATTGTATTTTCACTCCTAAATTCCCAAAAACGGTCCTAACCTGTGTGTGTGTGTGTGTTTTGCTTTATAATGGGCTTAAGATGAACATTGATACGTTACATCTGCCTAAAAGGAGAGATATCAATATCATGACTAACACATGTAATTAAGAATAAAACTTGTTTAAGGGATGTTTTTTTTCTTCTAAACATACGATAATTGTGCTTTTTTTCCAGGGGGAGAGAGCTCCATTTATTGGCTATTTTTAGTTGAATAAATGTAAAAACATAGATTAACTCTGGCTTCATTTTTTTGTATCCTATCCGAGACATGTTAGCAGATAAAATAATATATATTTTTTGTTTATGTTTAAGTGACGACAAAGAGTAAAGTCAAAGTCAAAGTCAACTTTATTGTCAATTTCAAAATATGCCAGACATACAGTGGAATCGAAATTGCGTTTGTCTCCGTCCCGCAGTGCAGTACAAATAAAATAAGGTAAAATAAGATAAAATAAAACAAGGTAGAATAGATCAAATAAAATAAGGTAGAATAGATCAAATAAAATAAGGTAGAATAGATAAAATAAAATAAGGTAAAATAAGATAAAATAAAATAAGGTAAAATAAGATAAAATAAAATAAGATAAAATAAGATCAAATAAAATAAGGTAAGATTAGATCAAATAAAATAAGGTCAAATAGATCAAATAAAATAAGGTAAAATAAGATAGATAAAATAAGCTAAAATAAGATAGATATCAGGGGAGGGGAGGGGATTGTTATTTACCAGAATCCCACTGTGACATCACAAGGAGAGCACATTTGAAACAGAGCATTTTTCTGTAATGTAAGACTTATGCAGACCACAAACAAAGAACTGGATGGGTTTATTTCACATGTTGTGGGTCAGTAGACACTCAGGTTACCCAGATATATGTTCAAAAACACTGAAGAAGTTTTCATTATATGTCCCCTTTAAGCCCCCGCCTGTTAGAGGCACAGGGTTTGTGTTTATTTTGTTTCACATGTACATTGATGAGAAGTTACTTAATAAGCACATTTTGTAGAGAGAAGTGGTTGAGAATAGAAACTCTTCAGGACCTTCTAGGGGTGAAAGTGAGGACAACATTAGCATGAAGTGTGGCTCCATCTAGTGACTGAAACATGTCACTGCAGCTCCGTGCCCTACTACAAATAACCCTGAAGCCAAACATGCTGTTAATGTAGATATTATTTAAAACGTATGACTCTATGCAAACCTTTCATGTAAATACTGTTAAACTCCACCTCATGTACATTAACCCGTCTGTCACATCATTAAAAATGTTTTATTATCATGTTGATCTCTGCGTGTTTGCACTACTCACCACTGCACTATTGTCTCGTTTAGTTTAGTACATTTATACATCACTGCTAAGCTGCTGTTGATGTGACAACAAAGAGCAGGGATCATCAGCGTATAAAGAGATCTCATCACATCTTCAACTACGTACTTTGTTCTTTCTAATAAGTCGTAGGTGTTTCATATGAAAAGACTGAGACACAGATGATCATGAGGATTTATTTAACAGTCTAAACATTATAAATAAAGATGGATTATTGAAGGTCAGAGGTTTGTAACAACATCCATCAGAACATAACAGCAGCTTCAGTTCAATCCACATTAGATCCTTCTGTGGTGATGAATACATGTAACATATGAACCACATGAGAAACATTTCAATATCATGATATTCTAAACAAAGGTTCTGGAACAACACATTCAGACTGAAAGGGGTCCTTGTAGTCCTGATGGGTCTCTTTTGTGAACCATCTTGAAGTAACGTTTGAAATGACTTGGAGCTTTACTCATAAAAGTCGACTGGATGATTGTACAGCTGCGTGGTGGTGGTGGGGGAGGGGGGGGGGGGGGGGGGGGGTTAGCATTACTTCCTCACAGCAAGAAAGTTATCAGAGGGAAAGCTAGAACACTTTTCAAATTATCAATAAAAAAATAAAAACAAGCATTTTGGCTCCAACACCTGTGATTGACGTCCAGTCCAGGGTTTAACCCCGCCTCTCGCCCAATTGGCTCCAACCAATCTGACCCAGAACCATCAAGTGGTTCAGGTAATGGATGGATGTTTCTTTGACAAATTCAGAGTCTACACGACTGCAGAGACGTCTCTTCTCTCATCAGCAGATTTAAAGACACATTTTTTAAAGACACAGAGAAACAGTCCAGCTGATGCTGTCAGGACCAGTAACAGTCCCATTACCAGTCCAATGTAGAGACCAGTTCTTCCCCGACTCTCTTCTCCTGGTCTCACTGTTGGTCTCTGAGTTTGGGGCTCATGAGCAGCTGCTGTGAAGGACAATAAAAAACAGTGTATAAGCAAATGACAGGAAGAATGACTCTTTGAAAGAAAACATCTGAGAGAACATCTGCATCAAACTACAACATGGAAGAAGGAGTTGTCTGCTGAACTGGTTTGCAGGCGTCGAGACAGAGAGAGCTTTTCAAACATTTCAGGGTGAAATGATGTGAGGAGTGAAAAATGTGGGCTGAGGTGAAAAGTGTTTGGAAGACGTTTGAAATATGTATAAAATCAAATATCTACAATCTCACAATGACATCACAACCTGAACATTTGAACAGAAATTTAACTCAACTGGGATTTCATGAAAACTCCTTTATGATGAGTCTGTCCTGATCTTTTAAATAAACTCCTGAGATCTACTGAGTCAACTTACCGGTCACATTAAGACGGATTGAACCAGCCCCCCTACTATTGTTTGTCATCATTTCACACACGTATAGCCCCGAGTCTTCAGTCCTCAACGAGGACACGTGGAGTCTGAGTCGTCCTTCTTTGAGGACGTCTTTGTCCCAGTGGACTCGTCCTGCAAACTGTTCATCCTGAGACTTTGAGACCTCAACTCCTCCGATCAGTTCAAACAGGCAAAAGACTTTGTGATCAGTGACCATAAAACATACGATAAAAAGAGAGTGAAGTGAGGAGTCATCTTGGGGTGTGAAGGTCCACTCCAGAGTGACGTTCTGGTTCTCCTCTGCCTGATAGAAGCTCTGAGTCACGTTCACTTCAGATGTTCCTGCTGACTCCACTGACACAGCCTTCCACCAGAGTCATCCTGTCCAATGTCCCTCCGTTCATAACCGACGAGTTTCTTAGCAGAGAGCTCTCCAGACATGGGAAGGTGGTGTCCCCCATAAAAAAGATTCTGTCTGGATGTAGATCTGCTGAAACACGTGGTGTCTCACCGGAGACAACTGTTTATGATACTTAACCTCAACCTCCGCTTCCATGTTCAAGTAGATGATTATGACTACGTGATATTTGCCACCTCGTCGGCTATGAAGTGTTTTGGTTGTGGTGAGGAGGGACACACCGTGAAGGCCTGTCCGAGACAAGGGGATCCGGCTCCGCCTGGCCGTGGGGTGACGCCCGGCCCTGTGGCGGGGCTTTCCGCTGCTCCGCCGTTGCAGCGGAGCGGCGGGAGGCCCCTGCCCCGCGGCCTGAGGCCGCGGCGGAGATTTCATCCGCTGCGGCCCGGACCGCGGCATCTGAGCGGCCGATAGCGGCACCGCGGAGCGCGCCGCGCCTCGCCGCTGCTGTGTCTGACCTGGAGCACGGGGTGGTGAGTATGAATGATGTGCACGGTGTGGGTGAAAACAATCAGGGAAGTGAAGGAGAGGTTTTGGGTGATGTGGTGGAAAGTGAGGTGGGTGAAGAAAAGGGGGAAGAAACATCTGGAAAAAGTGTGAGTGAAGTGCAGATAAATAAAGCAAGTGGGGTCAGTGAAGTGCAGGAGGGTATGTCAGAGGAGGAAGATGAAACACAGGCAGAGGAGGCAGGTGGGGGGAACAGTAAACTTACATGGGGGGAACAGGTGGAAGAGGCTGAGGTAGAGGAGGAGGAAGAGGAGGCAGTGAGGGTCAAATCTGCTTCTAAACGCAGAAGGAAAACTAGAGGCACAAAGTATGAGGCAAAGAATAGCAAAGTGGAGGAGGAGGAGGACAGACAGACAGTAGGGGGACAGGGACAGACAGAGGAAAGTGAAAGTGATGACTGTGTCTCTGATAGCAGTGATATATCTGGATTTAAAATAAGTAACAGTCAACAGAAAAAACTTTACTCTGCAGAAATGATTCAGTCGTTTTTAGCAAAAACCAAAAATGCTAAAGGTGTTAAAGTTGAAGAGCATTTCCCAGTTTTAAGTTTGTTTTATACCTCGGCCAGACTCCACATGAGCCAAAAGGAGGAGTCTGGCATCACTAACAAGGAGTTTTTTAGATTAAAAAAACTTGTGTGTAAAGTTAGAAAACAACTGAACAATGATGACGGGAAGAGCTCCAATGTGTGTTTTAATTAATTTATTGATTTTTATTTTTGTTCTTAATTTCTCACTTATGGATAATTTTAGAGTGGGAAGTTTGAATATAAATGGAGCCAGAGAGTCAAAAAAAAGAGCAGCTATATATGAAACGGCCAAAATGAAACATATTGATGTTTTTTATTTCCAGGAGACACATAGTGATAGCACCAATGAGGCAGACTGGAGGAGAGAGTGGGAGGGGGAAGTCATTTTAAGTCACAACACTTCTCTTAGTGGAGGAGTTGGCTTTCTCCTCTCCAAGTCTTTCACTCCGGTTTCACTGGAGGTCGAGCATTTTATCGAGGGGAGGTTGCTTTTAATTAAAGCACGGTTCGACCTTTTTACTGCAGTTTTTATCAATGTGTATGCTCCAACAATCGGTGCAGAGAGGAAGCTGTTTTTACAAAAAGTTAACCATGTTTTAAATGGCTGTGCCTCGGAGGATTTTTTATTCTTGGGTGGGGATTTTAACTGTACAGAAAATGCATCTTTAGATCGCAACCATGCAGAGCCGCATCCAGTTTCCCAACATGTTCTGAGGCAGCTGGTCTATTCTCATGGCCTGGTGGACGTGTGGAGAAGGATGCATGCAGACTGCCGACAGTACACATGGTCCCACCTCAGAGAGAGTAGGATCTCCTCAGCTAGACTCGACCGTATTTATTGTTTTAAGCATCATTTTAATATTTTTAAAATGTGCAGTATTGTTCCTGCTGGTTTTACTGACCATTCTTTACTCTTGTGTAATGTTTTTATTCAAAACATTTTACCTAAAAGTGCTTATTGGCATTTTAATTCAGTCTTAACATTTGATAAACATTTTAAAGAGGTTCTTATTTATTTCTGGGATGTTTTTAGACAGAGGAAGGGTGAGTTTAACAGTCTTAGGCAGTGGTGGGACCATGGTAAGACTGAGATTAAACTTTTATGTCAACAGCACACCCTCAATGTCACCAGAGACATCACCAGATCTATGAAAGACCTGGAGACTGATATAGTGGAACTAGAAAGATTGAGCGAGTCCACAGCAAATCGAGGATATATTGAAATCCTCAAAGTCAAAAAGCTAGCTTTAGCCGACCTGTTGGATGTTAAAGTACAGGGTGCACTGGTCAGGTCCCGGTTTCAAGCCATCACGGAGATGGATGCTTCCTCTAGTTTCTTCTTCGGCCTGGAGAAGAGGAGTGGGCAGAGGAGGGTAATCCACTCACTTTTAGCAGACACAGGGCAAACATTAACAGAGCCATGCCAGATAAGAAGGCGAGCTGTGAGTTTCTACTCAGCACTCTACTCAAGTGAGTATGAGGAGGAGGAAGCTCTGATGGAGGAGTTCTGCAATGGACTGCCTCAGGTCTCTGAGGAGACCAACACACAGCTCAACGGGCCGTTACAGATGCAGGAACTGAAGGCCGCTCTGCAGGGCATGCAAGGGCGGCGGGCTCCCGGCATAGACGGCCTGAGTGTGGAGTTTTATAAAGCCTTCTGGGACATCTTTGCAAAAGATCTTTTAGATGTTTTTAATGAAAGTCTGGCCTCTGGCTCAATGCCCATGTCCTGCAGGAGAGCCGTAATCACCTTGCTCCCGAAAAAAGGTAACCTGCAGGACATCAAAAACTGGCACCCTGTGTCTTTGCTGTGTGTGGATTACAAGCTTCTGTCCAAACTCTTTGCCTCCAGGCTGGGGAGGGCTATGGAGCAGGTCATCCACCGGGACCAGACCTACTGTGTGCCCGGCAGGTCCATGGTGGACAATGTCCACCTCATTCGTGATGTTTTGGACGTCTCCAGCTCATCGGGCTGTAACACTGGTCTGATTTCTCTAGACCAGGAAAAGGCATTTGACCGCGTTGAACACAACTTCCTCTGGAAAGTTATGGAGAAGTTTGGGTTCAGCGCTGGGTTCATAGCCAAGATCAAAGTGTTGTACAGCGGGGTTGAGAGTGTGCTGAAGTTTAACGGCGGCCTGTGTGCTCCTTTCAGGGTGTGTAGAGGCGTCAGGCAGGGCTGTGCTCTGTCCGGCATGCTTTACACACTCTCCCTGGAACCCCTCCTTAACAATATACGCTACCACTCACAGGGCTTGGTTTTACCTGGTTTTAATAGCAACATTGTTTTAAGTGCTTACGCCGATGACATTGTTGTTTTTATTAAAGACCAGAGGGATGCAGATATTTTAACCAGCATTATAAAACGTTTTAGCGTAACAGCGGCAGCGAGGGTGAATTGGATAAAAAGTGAAGCCCTCGCTGTCGGTGAGTGGCGTGACGGTCTCCCAGTTCTTCCCCAGAGCTTGGCCTGGAGAACAGATGGCTTTAAGTACCTGGGGGTTTTCCTCGGGAAAGAACACATAGTCCAGAAGAACTGGGAGACTGTCACAGAGAAAATTGAGGGGAAACTTTCCAAGTGGAAATGGCTGCTCCCTCAAATGTCTTTTAAAGGTAGAGTATTGGTTTTAAACAACCTTGTAGCATCCCAACTGTGGCACCGTTTAACCTGTGTAGACCCCCTTCAGGCTTGCTAGCCCAGTTACAAAAGAAAATGGTAGATTTTTTTTGGGATGGTCTACACTGGGTGCCACAAGGGGTGCTGTTTTTAACCAGGGAGGAGGGGGGACAGGGCCTCGTCCACCTGGCCAGCCGGACAGCCACCTTCAGACTACAGTTCTTACAAAAATATCTGACAGGTCCGGCTGATCTAGTGTGGAGAGATGTGGCCAGCTGCATTCTCAGACGTGCAGATTTCCTGGGGCTGGATGCGGCTCTGTTTTTAATTGATTCTAAACTTTTAAAATGAAGTGGGCTGCCTCCGTTTTATCAGGGTGTTTTTAAGTCTTGGGCCCTTTTTAACTGTAAAAGGTGCCCAAAGTCTGACTCTCTGTACTGGTTGTTGAGAGAGCCATTGATTCACAGGGCCAAGCTGGACATCAGCAGCAGCGTCACCCCCGGCCTGACGGTGGCGCTGCTCAAAACCAAGACCCTGTGCCTGCAGCAGCTGGTGGATGCAGTGGGGCCGGCGCTGCGTGATGCCCGGGCCCTGGAGCTGTGGCGCCAGAAGCTTTCGGGGAAAGAGAGGAGCCTCCTCATGGACTATGGTAAAAGAAAGGCCAGACCGGACCCTGCAGACCCCTTCCCTGACGTCTTCCTGAGCCCAGGCCTGGGGGAGCTCACCGGCCCCCTGCTGGCTATAGCACACCCAGAAAAGCTGACGATAAACAAAGCGGACAAAAAAACCTGGTACATGAACTGTGTGAAGGCGAT